>NC_088327.1:37752500-38052500 GCF_036884655.1 Musa acuminata AAA Group
TTAAAATCTTGCATAAAGTCCAATACTATATATTATATCAGGTCTAGTTGCAGTAAGATATAGTAAACTACCTATCATACTTTTATAAGTATTTTGATCAAACCATTTTTTTCATTGTCTATATTTGTAGAAGTGCTCATTGGTGTGTTAATAGCCTTAGTAATATCTAAATAAAATTATTTTAGTAGATCCAAAGCATACTTAGTTTGATTAATAAAAGTTTCATCACCTAGTTGTTTAATTTATAATCGTAAGAAAAATATCAATTCATCTATTAAACTCATTTCAAATTCTTGACTCATACTTTTGGCAAATGATTCATACAATGATTCATTTATAGAAATAAAAATAATATCATCAACATAAATTTAAATAATAAAAAAATTATTTTTAAAATATTTAATAAATAATGTAGTATCTATTGGGAAATCTTGGGGGCGATATCATATGCATAGCGGAAGAACAGAAAAGAAAATCCCCAATTCCCAAAGATATGTTCGTCGTCGTGTGAAGATTGATGTACAAAATCCGAGAAATGAAAAACCACGTGTGAGATAGATTGTGTTACCTAGGGAGATCGTATATCCCTGAATCCCTACAGATCTATAGGAGAGGGTGAAGGAGGTCAAGCGCCCTCGTCTCTAGCTGTGATTCACACGGTAGGATTGCGATAACGCTTCTCAAAACTCCAAGTGAGGTGGAGAGGGAGAGGAGAATAGGAGAGGAAGCAAAAATCTCGAGCCTATAAACTATTGAAACCCTCATATTTATAGAGGTCCTCTATCAACTTAACCCTAATGGATCCTCCTCTATTGGGTATTGGATCTCCATCTAACTACCTAAGCCTATTAGATTAGTGGATCTCTATCCAATAAACTATCATGAGCTCTTATTAGATCTCATCCATAGGATCCAATAATTCATGAGCTTATTGGATATCTAATAAGATAGGGGCATCGACGGATATCTCATATCTAAACTTCTATTTATCGTAATGCCTACCATATGTATGTGACCCTTTAGGCCCAATATCGAGCTGGTCATAAGTCATACCTGTCAGAACTCCTTTTAGCTCAGTGAATTATTATCTCCATAATAATTAAATCGACTAATCGACTGCACACTTATCAGGCCACTATGCCGTAGTCCCCAAACGATACAGAGGAATCTAATCCATTGGATATATATGTCCTCAGTTACTATGTACCTATAATCTTTCATCCATCTAATATTTCAAAGATCGTATACCGGACATGGTGCTGTCAGACTCATACAGTTTCTATTCGAATCTCGCTCTAATCGGATTCTCTCGAATAACTCTTTCTCTCTCGATCCGAATGACTCTGACCAGAGATTTGTTTGAGCAAGAACATATGAGATATTCCTCTCATAATACTGAAAATGGATGATCCTCTATCAACACTCAATAGCCCTTATAAGGTTGACTACCACTTCCGATGATCGATTATGTTAGATCTGAGACATCCAAACCTATAAATCTGGTATTAAAGAGTGAAGTGCTCCAAACCTATAATTACATGATTCAAATATGACTATCATGATAATAAAAACTAAATGGACACATTATTTTCTCCGTATTCCGCTGACATGTCTTTATAGTTTGATCAAACTAAAAACTAATATGATGTTTAATATTTCAGGTTGGACTAAAAGAGGTTGACCTTCCCTTAAGAGATTATTGGGGCAAATGTTCTTTAGTAAGACTTAAAGTTCATTCTATATTGGTGACCCCTACATCAATGAGTTGATTGTTGCTAAGGAATTAATCATATTGCAATGGATGCTGATTACCTTGTCAAAGATCTTGTTGTTAAGGAATTTTATTTGTGACTCATGAGGCTGATTGTGCTAGTCATAGTCATGTCATGTAAAGAAGAAGAACTACTGTGGGGAGCTCCACTTTGCATTTTGAACTCAGATAATCTTGAGTTCAAACATAAAAGTTTTAGTTTTCGGGAAAAAAAAAACGAAAGAAAGAAAGAAGAAGAAAAAAACCTTATGATTTTGTTGATCGTAATGGATGCCGCTAAGTTGTTGTATATCATGCTATTGCATTTTACATTTCTAGTAAGTTCATGTCATTCCTCAAAAACATTTGATAGAACTGAACCGATTGGAGAACAACTCTGAGGAAAAATCGAAATACTCATCTACCTATTTCCATACTTCATATTTACATGTAATCACCATGTGGAGGCCATAGTCATGTCTAGAGTGAAATACACATATTTTTCTAAAAAAAAAATAGTTACTAATATTATCTTTTTCTCAATGTCCATTTTTATTTTGTTTTTGTTTTTCGTGCTCTCAAAGACTCTTTTATTTTATTTTATTTCATTTCCTTTCTCATCAAACAACCCCATTCGACTAAGCCAGATTTAATCAACCCAAAATTTGGACTGGTCCAAAATAAATAATATCTATCTTAAAATTTTGAATAAAATTATCAAATATTTATCTGTTTAAATTAATAAAAGCATAAAATAATTATATAAAATTAATCTTCAAATTATCATTAAATTTTAATTATAAATAATAGTATAAAAAAATACAAAAATTTGTATTATTGAATATAAATTAAAATGTAATATAATGATATTATTACTATATTTTAAATAAAAAATAACATCTAAAAATATCAAATTTTAAGAAAAATCTCTTTAAAATGACTTGAAAAGGGCTAAAAATGACTATTTTTATATTTTTCAAGCTTTAAAATAGTTAGTCTTATTTTTTAAATTTTGTTCAAATTAAGGTAAATTTATTCAAAATTATTTTGGATTAATAACCACTTGAATATTATCTAATAAGGTTTTCTAAAGTTTTGAAAAGAAATTCTTTTGAACCCTCAGCCACATTATCTTTTAATGGGAGTAAACTATTTGTAGGGTCACAATTAAAATAAGTATAACCTCATTTAGAAATAGTGGAACACAAATCTATTTTATCCAAAAATAGCAAAATTTTGCCAAAAAAAAAACCTTAGAAATATCTAATGAGCTCTAAATGGTAACTTTTTTTTTTTTTTTTTAATTTTAGGACCATTACAAGACATATTTTCAGTTAATTCAACCTTAAACAGTAATTTTTTTTAAATTTGTGATCAATTTAAGCTAAAATTACAATTTTTTTGGCCAAATTTTTTATGAAGCCTTAAATGACTAGTTTTCTATTTTTGGCCTTTTGAAATTTTATTTTCAATTAATTTAGTTCTTAAAATATTTTTATTTTGACCAATTTAAGGTGAATCTAGAATCAATT
This sequence comes from Musa acuminata AAA Group, assembly GCF_036884655.1. Lineage (NCBI taxonomy): Eukaryota > Viridiplantae > Streptophyta > Magnoliopsida > Zingiberales > Musaceae > Musa > Musa acuminata. Next base: position 37,755,783 of record NC_088327.1, read on the forward strand.
GGGGACAAAAAATTATTCAAATATTATCAAATATCATTTTATGAAGTTTTAGGAGGGAAAAAAAAATGTAGACCTAAGTTGCACTATTTTTGAATGGGGTCACACTTTTTTGGATCATATTAAAAAATAATTTAACCCGTTTAAAAAGAATATAATTCTTCATCTACGTATCAATTTATTTAAAATTTTCTATTTTATTGTTAAACAGGTTAAATTTTATATTTCAAGTAAAAGGTTATAATTTCTATTTTAATTTGTAATCAATTTAAGGTGAACACAGAATTTGGGTCAAGAAATCACTTAAATATTATCAGAAATAATTTTATAAAGCCTTCTTCTACACGACTACACTAAAGTAGACTGACTCACTTTAGCAGCCACAAATATCAGAACAGATACGTTTGGAATGGAAGAAATGAATGAAGAAAATGTGTCTAGAAAAAGGAAGAAAACACTACTCTTGAAACCTTCAAAATACAAGCTAATAATGCATTAGAACAATCTGGAGAATTAGAAATCACTGACCTTTTAGTCACCAACATGTAGGAAATTAAGATCCAAGACTTCCAAAGTCCATCGACACGCATGGGTTTATCACCCTTGTTAATCAAAATAAGATGGAACGACAGAATATGCCACTAATTGGTGGTCATTCTTTCACAACTTTATAGAATCATCAACAAAAAGATCTAAGAAAGAAAGAGTATCACTTCACACGTGTTATACTTGGGCACACACCCTAAAAAGAGAACAAAAAGACATGGAAGTCGATCACCATAAAGAAATAGAAGGGGCAAGTAACACTTTGAATTGTTTTTGTTTGATTACATATTTAATTGGGTTGCCGCAAGACCATCCAGTAAAACAATTAATAAAAGATTAACCTTGCTGGTACTCAGATAGCAAAGTAGAGCATGTCATTTCTGATGTGTCGTATCACATTTAAGCTCCTTCACAACTTGACAATGGAGTTCCACAAAAAGAAAATTCTTTACAGCAGCCACTATAACATTTAACTGCTTTCAGTGATGTAAATCTCTCTGATTCTGAAGAATATGAAGAAGCATCAGACGTGTATTTGGATTTGTCATATACCTATGCTCTTTTAACCTGTCAAACATCTGCAGAGAATAAACCTCAGAGTCAACTAATGCCTATTATAAAAACGAGAGTAGAGTAGAGTGATTAAAACATAAAAGTTATTTTGGACTCCGTTTCTTAAAATCCTACGGAACATGGAGGCACACCTCATAACTCCCTCTGTGTGTGTGTGTTACATATGGATCCTAAGTTAGAATGATACACAGGTAGCTTCCAAGTTCACCTAGAACTAGGTAGTTTCCACCCTAATTACTAACAAAAAAGTTATTAGTAATTTAGTAGTGGACCTACTTTTCTCTGGATCAGTGATTTAAAATGTGCTAGATGCCTAAAGGTGCCAAGGTCCCAAAAAGCCTTAGGCGCTAAGTGCTCGCCCGAGTGAAACGAGACTCTCTGAAATATTAAAATATAAAAAATATATAATATAATTGATAAATATGTTTATTTAAATAAAAATATGACATTAAATTATAAAGATCTAAAGTACCAAGTCACATTATCCATCTTTTAGTAACAAAAATGTCAAAAAGACTCAAAACACTAACGTTTTAAATAAACAAAGATTAGCAATGTTAAAATCTATATTATCAATCTAGTAAATAGAGATTAGTTTATATAGTAGTTAACAATCTACTGTTAACAATATATTATTTATAGTTAACAGTAGTTAGAGAGGGAGAAAAGAACTATTTATTAATAGTAAGGGGATAAAATTGTCACCGACAATGTCGAAAGTGACAAGGAGAGGCAACGGTAAGAAGCTGGCAATAGTAGTAGCGGTGAGAAGCTGGCAGTAGCAGCGGAGGATTAGTTTAAGATAGTTGCGACAACACTACAAACGACAGTAGCAGAAGCGGCAACGGCAGAAGCTGCAGACGGCAGCAGCGATAGTAGCGGAAGCTACGGATAACAACGGCAAAAGTTCCAAAGGGAGTCCGGCAGTGGCGGAGGAACCTGTGGTCCTCTCCCTCGACAGGTTGAGGAATTGCACACGGAGCGACGACGGAAGGAAGCTATGGGCTCTTGCGAGGCCATCAAACCCGTTCGTTGGCGACAGAGGAAGGCTCGGTCTGCTGCATCTGCGACGAAGGCAGCAACAGAAAGTGTCGGTGGCGGAGGCAGAAACAACGCTAGTGTTGGCTCGGGGTCGCGCAACCGTAAAGTGCCGCTTTTGAGGGTAAGTAACTATGTTAGTTGGTTTAATCAAACCAAACTAACTACTATCGAACCAAACTAGACTTAAAAGTTTGGTTTGATTACCTTATTTGAATCGACGCTTGCCCGGAGCGCCAGACGCCCAGGTTTGAGCGAGCCAAGCGGCGCCTCATTGAAGCGCGCCGCCTGATCCACACACGAGGCGCTCGAGCCTCACCTCGCCTCGCCCGAGCACCTAGGTGAGCGCCCGAGCACCTATTTAAATCACTGTTTTGGATGGCTAGCAAAGTACACAGATGGATAACCAAAAATACCATCACAATTGTGCTAGATAATTAACAACTACAACACATGGGAAGTCACTAATTGAGCATGTTATGATTAACTCCTTGAATGCAATAAAAAAATTAAAAGTATGAAAAGAAATAGAAGAAGCTGAAGCTTGATGATCTTGAGTATCATCTCCAACAATTGCTTCTGTTGTAATTAGTTACTGTTTTCATGAAGGCTTTATGGACAAAGTCTGCAGCTTCGAACCTGGTATTGTTGTTTACTACCACTTCCATTCTTCAGTCCCTTCACTCATTAGGTATAGGTTAAGAGTTCAGGTCATCTAAAACTATTTAAAGCTTTCAATTATGATTTGACGATATACCAGGTAACAAAATATTCCTAAAAAGAAGAAAACCACTGTAGTTATAAAAATGTCTGTCTGATTTGAATCATTAATTACTGTAGAGGATGCAAATTTGCATAGAAAACACAAGGCTTTGGATCATGGATGAGGAATTGGAAGCAAGGTTCTAGGCACCATATCATGTCTTTTTTACTAAAAAAGTTTAAATGTGGCAAAAATATCTGTAATTTTGACATAAAAGGATGGCAACACAGATAATAATTTTACAATATCCATTAACATTGAAGTTAATGAAGTTAGAAGAAAAAGTTTTTGATGCAAGCAGAGGGCAAACTTGCAACTCCAAAAAATAGTAGTCACTGGTGAAGAAACCAACCATAGTATTTTAACATTAACAAAGGTGTGCATTTGCCACAGAAGAATAAGAATACAAATGACCAATAGCAATAAGCAAAAGATTGCTTACTTGAACGAAGTCGTGTGATAGGAATTTCTTGCAACTCCCTTCTGATGCACAGCCACTCACCAAGCAAAGACATCAATGCCAAACCAGTGACATTAACAACCCACCAGGTAATGGAAGATGGCCAACCTCCATATATAATGCATATAAAGAGATGAATAATGTAGAGGGTAGCTGAAAAGTCCAAGCACTTTTTGGCTCTTTCTACCAAATATAGCAAATAAATTGCCCTGCTCAAGAAAGAAGAGGTAAATTAAGGAATTAATTCTGTTATCAGCATTCACCAAGCATGTTTAGTTTTAAAAACTTTAAATATTATTTAAGTAGCCTATTGAACCGTACCTATGCTAACGCAACAGTGTGCCTAGATAATCAACTTATTATCTACTCTTCCATCACTTTTTTAGTTCGGAACATTATACACTTAAGAAAATTGAACTTTTGAGACCTCCATAATCAAGATGTATTATGACTTGTAAAATCATTCTCAAACTCATAGATCCATTGTGAGACAAAGAAGAAAGTTTCCATATCGATATATTAGGAAAAAGAGTATACAGTAGGTATCAAAGGAAGAGGTAACTTTGACATTATCATGTATGAGCATATATATTCATGTACGAATATATGTATGATAAAACATGCACACATGTCTAGGGAACATAGCATGGACTTCCAATACGCACTATCCTAGATACCAAAACACCCCTGTAAAAGACAAGACTAATCAATAATATTACAAGCTGCTCTTCACCATAATATTCAAATGTACTTTGCTAAAGAGATTTTAGTCTAGGAACACCTGATACCAATATGACAAATCCAAGGTATAATGTTGTTGGTTATAAGCAGCCTTTCCTTTTGAAGGTAAATCCTACTAAGCTACCAATTTATTTGGAAGAAAATTGAATTCCTACCAAAGCAGTAAACAAGATGGATAAATGGCAATTGTCGAAGGTAAGCTAATGGTAATCTTGCACTGATCAAGACATCAGATAACGGATAAAAATCACAAAATATTAGAGAATATGAGCACTGAAGTCAATGGTACACTAGTACCAATTAGTATTGAATGTAGAGTTTGCTGCCTTCTTCCCTTTAGTATCATCAGATGAACTTTAATGTCTACACATAACTATCAATATCTAATGGCAAAAAAAAAATAATGTAGATAGGTAAACTATTTCATCTACACAATATACTTGCAAACACAGAACTGCCAAGAAATAATATTTTAATTTAGAGAAGAATCTGTTTTTCCTAAACATGTGACGTGACGAATCATTTTGGTTGTTGTTGTCATTGTTTTTCTTTTGTTGTTTCCATTGTATTATCAATTCATGTGTCTTTTGTAAGACTATGTTAGTACCATGAGAAGCAAACCATGAATAATGCACAGCAAGAACTACTTGAAAGCCGTCAATGACTTTCTATAGCGATATCAAAGAATCTTTTTCTCTTGATAATAATATGAACTAAGAACTAGATATATCTTGTAAAGTCACTTTCATGAGTCATGTAATGCATAAAACGTCCTTATTCTTACTAGCCAAGTGTAGGCCTTGTTTTTCAAGGCAAAAAGAAAGCATTACAATACCAGATAAGGGCATTCTGTATCAAGAAAAAAAACATAGAGTCATGAAGAAAGCTGTGAATAACAATATGTAACTCATAGTAGCTAGAAGTTATAAATACATTTCTTAAGTAAGAAATAAATGTTATAGTTAGGAACTCGAATGAGCTGCTATGGAGCAGTTTGTAGGGAAATATTAAAGATATTTCAGATGTGTATGGCATGAAAATTCGGTCTCCATCATACAAATTACTGTTCAAGAAAGATAGGTGAATCTGAGAGGACTGCCTCATTACAGCCAAATATCATTGGACAAAACAAGTGAAAGTTGAGAGCATGGGTTATGATAAATACTTTTGTTTGGCAAGCCAAAGGTCCCTAGAGTCAAAGAACCACAAAAACTGGAATTGCTATTCATTAAATATCAAAGGCAACTCACAGAACTAACAGTTGTGATGTGTGTAAACTTGAATATAACATCGAAACACATACTTCAGACCACATGTTCAACGGAGCCAAATTACTATATGGAGGCAAGCGTAAAATGAACAATAAATATAAAGAGTTCAAAAGGAACATCAGTTTCAGAAAGATAACTCCGAAGGTTTGAACAAAATGATCTGCAAAACCAAGAAACATGATATTTTTACCCAGCGAGGGAGCTGAGAAGGAACGAAACAATGGCGCACCACCCTGTGACGGTGGAAGCTGTGAGCGTCGAGAAATCGAAGAAGTACATGAGGCTCATCTGGGAAACCCGCGTCCCCACAAGAATGGCCATGAACGATCCGAGGGTCAGATAGTACAAGCACTGAAAGCAGACGATCTGCGACACGATGAGCCACGGATCCCAAACGATCGCCCCATAGAACATGACTCCTCCTCTCGCTCCAAAACCCTACCTTTCTTATTTTTGCTCTCTAATTCAGAGCAAGAACCATCTGAATCAAGACACAGCAACAGACAGCTTCCAGTTCTCCTTTCAAACGATCGAACGGAGAAACAGACCAAAGCCTCGACAATTCTCCAACACAATTTCCAGATTTAAGATGTCGAAGAAGAACAAAAGCCAACGCTAGCAAGATCGGGATCCAAACCCCGGAGCGAACCACGAAGATCTGTGCTGAGATGAAGAGGAGATCGGAACGAAGAGAAGCCCCCGGCGCAATCTCCAGATCTCAGGGGTAGGATTTGGAATCGCAGGCAAGAGGCGAGACTGCGAGATTCGTGTTTGCCCTCTCACTTCCGCCCGCCTTGTGATGAGAGACGCGGCCAGCGTGGGGCCCACATAACATGACGCATCCGGTCAACCACTCCTTCCGTCCCCTCGAAGGACTGGTAAGCGTGTGGGTAGTTTCGTCGGAGGTGTTAAGAATATCTTTAGCGGTGTTTTGTGTGTATATTTGATTTATATTTTTAGGGCAAAATAAGAATATATATATATATATATATATATATATGTATATATATAAATATAAAGATAAATGATGAAGACTAGATTCAAGGTTAAAAATTTACAATAGATTTTTTTATTAGATTATAATATTGAATGGCTCACAAACATCTTAACCGTTGTGATCTGCATGATGAACAGATTAATTTTATCTATAAGATGATACTAAGGAAACTAATAGAAGATAAGAACAATTATTGTAAAAATTTTATTGAAGAAAAAGTGAAGAAGCTTTATTGAAATAATTTTAGCATGAATACATTAACATGTCCTTCTCCTATTTATACATATTAGAAGAGAGAATGTAAGTTTGCTAAGTAAATGGCTCAGATACCAGAAGCTTTATTGAAGAAGAAGTGAATAAGCTTTATTTAAATAACTTTAGTTTGAATACATTAACATCTCCTTTTTTTTTATTTATATATATTATGAGAAAGGATTTTCCTCAATAGAATAAAAGATTTCTCTCAACAGAGTAGAGATATTTTCTCATATGGAGAAATCTTATCTTCTATCAGATACTTCACGTTTCCATGTTCATCAGTGGCATCTTCATAAAAGTCTCATTAGAAATAAGCTTCAAACCTTCACGATTTCTTTTACTTCTTCCACAAATATTTGCTAGTTATGATCAAGAATGACTTCTACATGCCTGTGATGTAACAGAGGAAGGGAAATGTAGTGAGTGTAAGAGAAGACAGATTCATGATGCTTTGATTGAACCTACAGATAAGTGGATTATGATATGAGGCATCAGTCCAAGTCCACAATTCCAAAATTGGAGAGAAGGATCTTTAGCTGTTGAACCAGGCTTGCACCTGTTGCATACTCTGTCAGCAAGCCTACTGCAAATCCAAACATTGCCCATCTGCAAGATCGCACAGAAACAGAAACTGGTGATTGAGATATCCTTTAGAACAAGCAACAGAAACCCATGGAGAAGTTGATGGGGTAGCAGAATTTAATTTCATGGGTTGTAATGAATGACATCAAGAAAGAAAATTATGATAAACCAGTTGGTAAAATCTCACGGTAAGGATTAGAATATTTGATTGATACTAGAAATTCTTATGTATAAACTGTAAGTATAAAAACTTTGGTTACGCTTGTGTTATGTAAAAAAATGTAATGCTAAAGATTAAAATCAAATAATAATACATCAAATATAAGATACAGTCATTCAATTTATATGTACATCGTCGTCCAATCCGAAAGCTGCATCGATTTATAAAAAAAACTAGATTCGTCTTTTCATCTCTTCTTATCTCTTACCAGATCGTTATAAACAATATATTAGGATTAAGAATAGATATGTAATCTCAATAACCGATTGTTTCATCCCTAGAAAGTCTTATCCTTTTACACGCAAGAGTATAGGGTCTAAAATGGTGACTATGAGAGTCTTTATATCTCTTAAGGAATTATATCATAATTAGATTTTCTTTTTATTGATCGATAATTATAATCAAAATTCAATCAAATCTATATGTCCATCCATATGATGGAGGCAGTTGGTCTTATAATGAGAACACTAGGGATATAGTGTAGATGTTCATCGGAGAATGAATTCACTGAATGATTCACTCATAGAATATTGGCTGGTTAATGATATCTCATCATCAAACAACGGTTCTGTGGTCTTAGTTGTGTGTATAGTCTTTAGCCTTGAGACACCAAGGATATCTTGTATGAGTATTCTATTCTTTGATACCGAACTTATAGGTCTTGAGATTCCAAATCTAGCACAACAGGTCATCGGGAGTAGTAGCCAATCTTACGAGAGCAATTGAGTATCAATAGAGGATCATTCGCTCTCAATGTCATAAGAGGAATATTACATGTATTCTTACTCAAACAAATCCATGACTAGGGTCATTCAGATTAAGAGAGAATGAGTTCTTTGGAAAAATCCGATTAGAGCAAGACTCGAGAAGATTCTGTATGAGGCCTAACAACACCACACCCGGTATTCGATCTAAAAAAATATTAGATGGATGAGGGACTACACATACATAGTAATTGAGTACAGACAAATCCAATGAATTAGATTCCTCCATACCATCTGGGGACTATGGCGTAATGGCTTAGTACGTCCATAGTCGAGTTAGTGAATCATCAAGGGATGATAATTCACTGAATCGAAAGGAGTTCTGAGTCAAAAGGAGTTTTGACAAATGCAACTCACGGCCAGCTTGGTATTGGGCCTAAAGGGTCATACACAAATAGTGGATGACATGACAAATAGAGGTTGAGTATGTAAGTCCTTATTTTATTGGATCTATTAGGTGAGACCTAATAAAAACTTAGAGTGCATAATTGAATAGAGATCTAATTTTCATTAAGCTAGGGATAATTGGATGGAGATCTAGTATCCAATATGCTAGGATAATTGGATGAAGATATAGTATCCAATATAATAGGTTCCATTAGGGTTTATTGTAAGAGCTCTCTATAAAAGAGGATGTGGGACTAAAAGGGTTATAAGGCTAGACCCCTTAGCCACCACCTCCCTAACTCCTCTCATTGCTTCTCCTTAGCCGACTACCCCTCTCTTTGGTGTGAGAGGGTAGCAAGAAGGACTACCCCTACTACGTTTGTGGTAGTGCATGAACGCGAGGAAAGAACATGTCACGAGAGAAGGTGTGTTACCGCTTCTATTTTATTTTTCGGGGCGGTGCATGTGATGCTCTCCCAAGTTTTTCAACAATAGTATTGTTACATTTAGGTATATAATCATAAACTATATAGATATCTAAAATATTATCATCTTATCCTATAACATAATTACTCGAAATATATTCATTTTTGTGATTATCTATATATCTTAATTATGTGTCATTATGAATATTATTTTTTTAATATCATTTAATATTAATTTTTTTAATATAATTTTATAAGTTATTGGGTTAGGCCACTTTAACGACTATAAAACCAATATAATAATATAAAAAATAATAAAAAATATTTTATAAATATTAAAATATTCATTATAGTTCACATCTTATAAGCCTACTATCCTAGGCCACTTTTGGTAGCTACTAATCAGAGAAAGCTTAAGGATATGAGTTACAAATAATATTTAGTAATTTTTTTCAATCTAATACATGTTGAAATAGTTCAAAAATAATAAAATAATAGTCATAATAATTATTAAATATTAATCAACATAAAAAAATCATATGATAATTATAATTATAAAAAAACATATATCATACTTAAAAAAATTATCATTTCATAATTTTAAATATATATATGAATAACTAAATAAATATCTAAAAATAATAACTATATTTTAAATTATTAAATATAAAATTTTGTCAATATGTCATATAAGAAAACTATAAAGAAAAATAATAATTTATATTTTTTTAAAAATTCATATAGAACTTTTAGATTAATCAATCCTATTTAATTGGGCTACCCAAATTGAGCACATAGATTTGAGCCAACCACATGCTAAATTAGGTCCGTCAAAATTAAAATTGATCAAAGTAAAATATTGATCAAAATTTAATTAATCGGATCTAAATCTAATCAAATAGTCAAAATATAATCATGATTAGGTTTGATAAAAATATTTGATTAAAATAAATTAAATTAGTCAATTTTATAATTGAGGACATAAGAGAAATCTTTAATTTTTGAAGAACAAAATTATAATTTTATGTTAGATAAAATAAAAATATCCAATTTATGAAGGGCATAACTGAAAAATGAATTTAAGAACATAGATTAGAATTATTTAATTTTTTTGAGGTGTAAAAAGATCATTTTAGTTAAAAAAAAACCTAAAATCTCTCTTGTTGTAGTTGCTTTTCACCTTGCCCATGCATGCAAGTCTCACCAGCGATGCAGTAATCGTCTATCGCTTGCGCACTACCCGTGATAGCATGATTGTTCTCACGCAATTAACTAGGAACCTCACCATCGTCGTACCGTGCCGTGCCATGGTGCTCACGCGTGGCTATGCATCAACTAGAGACTACACCATCGTCGTGCCCACATGTGTTGTGCATTGACTAGCGACCACATCGTGACTGTGTAGTGTTGTGCCACCTTGCCAACCTGTGATTATGCACATACTCTGATTATCGACCCCAACGATTATCGCGACGTGTAGTTGTGCTCACACTTTCGCTTGTTCAATTGCTAGACTTTGATGTCTAGTTGATGCTGACCACAGCCAGAAATGCCACCATAATGGCATTGCTACACTACAGTTGTCGCATTAGTCGCTAATAATGACATTACTATAATCATTGCAATCACTATAGGTAGTGGCACTATAACCACCGCACATAGTGGCACTATTGTAGTCACTGTAACTATCATAGGCAGCGGTACTACTACAACCACTTATGACCAAGGCAAGTTAATCGTTGCTAGGCTACTACATATAGGCAATCATATATGTAGTTGTCGCTAATTGTTGTACCCCACGGTGCTTCTGCTACATAAGCAACTATTGTTTGCAATTTGGTTGACAATTATTGGAGGTCGCCTCCCTCAATAATATTATTATCAACAATAAGTTATCGATAGTGGTCTATCGATCAAACATGAGAAATCTCGCATTAATCGTAAACAGATGATAGAACATACTAGAAATAAAAGCAGATCAACAACACAGATGAATCGTTTAAGCATCGTAAATGAAAACTGAATAACACCTTTTCTCTAGCGAAGAATGCTAATAAATAGATCTAAGGTATTTAATTTTAAAACATGACTTTAATACCAATTATAAATATAAAAATCATGATTATGCTTTTGTCGTGCGAAAACTTTAATGCTAGAAATTAAAATCAAATAACAGGAGATCAAATATACGATACATACTTTTCGATGCCATTCAAAAAGTTTTTATCTGATTTATAGATGCATTATTATCGGATCCGAAAACTGAAGCTATGTCCATATGCAAGAAAAACTAAACTCGCATTCTTTGCTTTTTCTATCCTTCGTAGGATCCATATAAGCGATGGATTAAATGATAATTAGAAATCTCTCTGATCATTTCCTAAGAAATCTTATCATAATTAAATTTTCTTTCTATTGGTCAATAACTATAATCAAAATTCAATCAAATCTATAATATATCTTATCTAATTAGATAGAAACCATATAATCTAACACAAACATCTCTTAATCTAACTCATTGTTTTGAAGATACAAAGGATAGCCTAATACCATCTGCAAGATCACCAAACAACAAAGAGCGAAGCAAACAAGTTGCACAGAATCAAAACAGGACAATCTAACAGCCAACATTCTCCAAAAACAAACAACAGTTCTCCATAGAGAACTTGACGGAGTACCATGAATTCATTTCATGAATTGTAATGAACAGCATCTAGAAAGAAAATTATCATAAACCAATTCGTCACAGTTCGTCATAAGGATGAAACATGTGACGATACTATGAATTCCTGAGCACATACATTTCTGGTCATCAGTTTAGAATTAATCACCTTGTCATTGCTGTTTAGAAGATCGAAACACAGAAAGCCTAACACCCATCTGCAAGATCACTGAACAACAACATACAGCAAAGCAAACAAACCGCGGGGAAGCAGAAGGTGATAAAAGAACATCCAACGTTGTCTAGCAAAAACAACAGCAACAAGCAATCCATGGAGAAGTTGGAGTACCGCGAATTCAATTCATGGATTATAATGAACAGCACTAGAATGAAAATTTTCTGTAAACCAATTGGTCACAGCATCAGATAGATATATATATATATATATATATATATATATATATCTGATGGATATATTACTGTCAACTTCTATCTAAGTATTTTGATAAGTAGTTTGGATTCAATAAAGTTGATGGACTAATTAACTCATGATGCCTGGATTATGATAACTGATATCAAAGTCAATCTAGTATCAAGACATGATGAGAGGACTCAGGTAGAAAAAAACTATACGTGAAAGGAGTAACTCGCTTGCCATAGAGTAATCATTGAACTACGCCTCACATGCATCATGTTATGATTTGATTAAGCCCTTAAGTAGGAGAGTTTTTAAGAGTATCTTATAAGAATTTAATGGGCGTACGATCGTCAACTTAAGATTAAGTATTTTGGTATGTGATTTAGGTTTAATAAAGTTGACAGGTCAATTAACCCACTAAGCCTAGGTCAGAACAATCGATATTAGAGTCGACCTAATATTAATGTATAGTAAGGGAACTCGAGTAGGAAAAGACTATCCGTGGATGAGATTAGATAACACGTCACAACGTGGAGGGTTATGTCTCGTATACGTCATGTTATGATTTTAAAGATTTAATAAGTATATTATTATCAACTTCAGCCTAAATATTTTGATTAATGATTTAAGCTAAATAAAATTGATAGGCTCATTCCAATCACAATGATCTCTTTCTCTAAATTACTAATGCACAACTATAGTATTACAATCATAATGATCTCTTTCTCTGAATTACTAATGCAATTAGTCCGCCAGGTAAATTGATGTCTATCTTCATGCGATTGAGACTCGATAAATCACCTATCAGATAAATACACGTAAATCGAAGAACACCAATCCTATCTTTCCAAACCACATATTCATATAATAGAGAGATGAGATGAGGTGAGGTGAATCTTTCATCTAAAAAATAAGTCATAATGAAAAAGGCATAAGCCATCAATTCTCTCTGGTACCTGCCATTGCTGATCTCATTTTTGGTCAAGAAACCAAAGAAAGGACCCTGGTCTGCCTCCTCAAGCTTCCTCTGCTTGAAGTAGTCCTGCAGCTCCTTGGCCACCTTCCTCTGGTATTCCAAAGTCACCACCACCGGCTGCAGAGGAGCCTGCGCGGGGGCAGGGGAAGGTGGAGCGAGGGGTGGTGAAGAAACAGAGGAAGAGGAAGAGGAAGAGGGAGGGGTGGGTGGGGAGAGAGAAGGAGCTGCAGGTCTCCTTAGAGGGCCCTCGGCTTTGGAGCTCCTGATGATGGTAGATGGCCTGAGAGGCAATCTGTGAGAAGGATGAGGAGAGATTCTGATCTTGATGGAAGGAAATGAAGGAGCCAAAGACATGCTTTTTTGCCTCTCACACACACTCTCTCTCTCTCTCTTTTTTCTTCTCCTTTTGTTTCCCTTTTTGTGGTCTTGCGCTTACTTTCTTAGGGGCAAGACATGTTTGAGAAGACAAAAGGGAATAAAGAGGGTCCATCAAATTCTCCAAGTTGTGGATAAGGTAAAGAGGGATGTTCTTTTATTTCCCCCAAAATGATGGAAGACAAATTATGTCTCTAATTTTTCTTTTAAACTTACATTTTTTTGGGATTTTATTTCCCCCAAAACTTACATTTCTTTTAAACTTAAATCATGTCTCCAATTTCCCCCAAAGTCTAAGAAAACACTTACATTTTTAAACTTAATTTTTCTCTGATTATGCCTCTAATAATCACAAGAAGATGAATAATTAGTGATATGAGAGGCTATTTTAGTTGATAAAAATTTTAATAAATTATCATTAAGTTTTTAGACTCTTATCATCAAATCTCCACAACTTCTCATTTGTAAAAAGATGCAACAAACAAAGACTCATGTGAAACACTTTATCAGTGTCAAAATTGATATTATGATTTATTATTATAGATAACTTAAAGTCTCTAATTATATTGGATTTAGTATATTTATTTAAAAGATCCATCAATATAGATAGATAAATTTTTTTAATTAAAATAATTTTATATTAAGATAAAAAAATACAATCAACTCATTTAAGCTTCTCAACTAACAATATATTTTATTTTCTTTATTATTATTATTATTATTATTATTATTATTATTATAGTTTTAAGATAATTAGAGGTAGGTTAGTTCGAACTGGAATCGAATCGAGCCGAGACCACAGTTCAGTTTCAACTAGAATCAAATTAAGTCGAAATCAAAACTAAATCGAATCAAAATCAAAACCATCCTAAGTATATTTGAAAATCGAAACTCTGATTTGATTCTTGCTCCTAAGTAAATTACTAGCTTTTCCCTCCCAACAGTCATATAAATGGTTATATTTAGAGATATTTTTTTATCATTTCATAATTTAAAAATACAAAAAAAAATTAAAAAAATATATATATTTGCCCCTTCTAACAACTACATAATATATAATTTTAGGTGCATTTAAAAAAGAAATATCCCTCAAATCTGTCGTTCTTCTTAGCACCTTTAATTAAGCACTCATTGAATTTTAAACAGCAATCTCTTAAACCTTTTTTTTTTTTTCTCTTTTCTTGATCTGATGGCAAGCGAAAGCCATCACTTCACCACGAAGAAGCCTTTAAAAAATTTAATCATGACAACTCAAGAAAGCCAATACATCAACATTGATGTCTATACGATCCATGTCACATGTAATTACTATATCTAAGTTTTCGAGTTCAAGAGGGAGGATATAAAATATTCCAAAAGAAAAACATCCAATGCAAGTCGGGGGGTTAAATGCAAATTTTTGAGGACCTTACTTCTCTCACTTTTTATTTTATTTTTTGGTTAAAAAAGTCATGAAGTAATAGCTAGATTAATCATCATTGAACATTTGTTTTTTAGTTTCGATGAAAATGTCATATTTGTTTATTATTGTCAAGAGGCTTTAAATTCCATCACATAATGAGTTCTTATACCGCTGCACTTTATATGATATTTATAGACAAGATTTGCGAAATATTTTTTGAGCTTTTGATGCTTGTGTTTACTGGAGTGATTACTAGCAAATACATACACTCTTACATGAAAACCACTTGTCATTGAATAAATAACGATGCTTTTAGAGTTTTCCATGCAGTTGATAATATTTATAGAATGATAAAAATAATTTTATAAAAATATTATTTGATTTTTAAAATATTTAATGATTTTGATAATCCATCGACAAATATCACTTCTATTATGGAATTACATGCAGTTCGTTAACATGTTAGATGTGCTTGTCATGTTTCGAATTTATGTATACAAGATATACTTACATCTCTTAGAAACATTTTCTTATTAAGCAAGCTATCAATTAAAGAATCTTTTTTTTTTTTTTTTGGTAAGTTTGATAAAAGAATCATCCACAATTAATGAAAGAATTGACCAAAAAATTTGCTAGTGATGTTCCTACATGATAGAATACTATATATGAATTGCTTAAAGAATATTTTAAATATAAAAAGTTATCAAGTACTTCTATTGTAAATAATGTTAGACAAATTTGTTGATATCCATAGTAGCATTGAGAATGTGTGTGAAAGAATTTCAAAAGTTTTTAATAATGCAACATATACTTTATTTGGTGTTTATTATCCTATTGCACATCTTTTTTTTTTTGTTGTTTGTATTAATATTGTTGTTGGTGCATTACAAGAATATGAAAATGATAATAATGGTTATAAAATTAAAATCGATAAATTATTTTCCTAAAATTCTATCGGTTTATTTAGTTACATGTGTTTTTATCCTCCTATTAGATTAAATTAAATGGCTTAAGTAATTATTTATCCATTTATTTTGAAAGTTTAGGAATAAATATTGATATTTGTGACAAAATTAAAGATAGATATTAACTAATATGACCATTATAGTGTTAACTATAGTAGAGAATATGATACCTCTGAATCTACTTACTAAGTGTTGGTGGGATAGTAAAATCTTTATGGGAGAAAAAATATTGGTACAAAGAAAAGAAAAGAAAAAAAAAGGGAATTCTAAGCTTGAACAACGTATCTAACAATATTTATTGAGTTTATTGAGTTTGGCGATAATTGGGGAATGGTGGGTGTGATACACAATAATATTTCTAATTTTTATGAAAATTACAAGGCAAATACTAAAGGCTCCAATGGTAAAGGTGGTTATTGAGTAAGCCTTTAGCTAAGAATAGATCTTAGATCAAATCAGATAGAACATAACCCTTGAATTAGACAAAGGTAGGGAAACAAAAACAAGAGATCGTCTATAAAGAAAATAATATCATATTGGACATATCAATAGAAGAGATTATTTGAATTGAAATATTTTGTAATGACAACAATCATGATTAAATATTTATGATTTTACTTAGTTTTATATCAAGTTTTTTTTGTTACGTCATTACACATCTACACTCAAGTTATTATGGATGTAGATCAAATTTTTAAAACTTAAAAATAAAATTATAAAATTTTGATATTATAAATTTTTAATAAAAAAATATTAAAAAGTATTAGTTAAAATCGGAATCAAAATCGATCAAACTAGAACTTGTAATCGTCGATTTAGTTCCGATTTCAATTTCAAAATCGGCCCTTATCGATTGAGTTTCGATATTAATTGTTGTCAAATCGTAATCGATGATTCCGATAACGATGTGTTGTTAGGTCTAATTAGAGGTATAGGCAATCACCTTATGTGTTATGGAAGGCTCTATTCTTGCATGAGGATGAAAAGCCTAATTTGATGCTTGCTTAAGCCTAAGCACAGCTTACTAGCAAAACCACTCTCCTCATTCCAACTACAACTCAATGTTCCAATGATTTAGGATGAAGCTTCCATCAACACTTGTCACTATAGAAAGGAATGAATGTATTACCTTAGGGTCCTAAATTTTGCCCTTAAATGCATTTATAAGTCCTCCATCAAGCACACCTCCCTTATTCCCTCCATATTTAAAAGACAAGACCTCCTTCAGGTTTGACAGTAGTTGTCTGATAGTAGTACATGAAAAAAAATTCCACTAAAATTGATTGATTATTTATTAATATGAAGAATGATAAAAAATATTTTTTTTCATTAAAGTTTATTGATATGTTCTTCCTATTTATACAAGTTACGAGGAAGAATTTTCCTCGACAAAACAACGAGATTTCCTCGTACAAAAAAATCATGTCACTGACTTAAAATTCAAGAAAAAATTTAAAAATTCAAAAAGTTAATTTACTTAAAATTACCTTATATTCTAATCAATTTACTTAAAATTACCTTATATTCAAAATTATCCCTTTTTTCTGTGAATCTCAGTTTTCCCCTTAATACCTCTTCCTCTATTTCCTACTCCTAAGTTGTTTTGCTACTTTACCTCTCTTCCCACCTCCTCCTAAGTTGCTTGCTCCTTCCAAATCTTTTTCTCTTTCTTCCTAAAAAGAAAGACCATAAAAGAAAATTATCAATAGAGGATAAAAGAAAAAAAAAAAAAGGATACTTGCAATGCCAAAAAGATATCTTTCGATAATTTCTCAATAGAGGATAAAAGCTAATTAGTGATAAAAATATCCATTTCTAAGAAAATTATCCATTGATAAAAATATTTTGTGACTAAAAAAAAACTAAAAGGACAGCAAGAAATGAATGACAAGTGACTAACCCACCACCATATCTATACATAGCCAACAAATTGTTCTGGCGCAGTTCTCAAGCTTTTTAACAACCGAAAGATTTGCTCTGAAATTGGCAACAATTAAGTTGCTGAGCTATGAAAGTAACCTTTTGTTGATTACCTCACAGGCATCACGAATACAAAGATAGATGCAGGGGAGCAGAGTCTATTTAGACACAAAAATGTTCACTTTGTTTGATACAGCAATAAACAACATAATGTTTAAACACAGAAGCACTATACGAAGATTACAGTACGGACAAGGCAAACAGGATGAGCCCAGATTGCCAAAGCCAAAAATGTCCTGGAAGGAATCAGGACAAGCAGACATGGCGGCTGAAACAAATAAAATGATACACAAAAATGTCCCAAGGAAGTCCTCCAAAGAAGCTTTTTTTCGGTTGTAATGGAGTTGTTGACCGGTTGATACCAGCCCATTAAATCAGAGCTTCCGGAGGTCACCAAAATATTACCGCGCTTCTCCGATCTGATCTGCTTGGGTCTTTGCATCTGTCTGTGCATATATAAATTCTACTGGATTACACATTCACATCTTCTGACTTTTTCATGCTTGAATTCCTCATCTGATAGACCATCATCGCTGCAAATTTTTGAAGATTCCATATTAGCAAATGTACAGTAAGCACAACAAGGGTAAGCATATTTTTAAGCTAAATGTGAGAGTTTGAACGTCGGTGACCTTTGGCTTCTTCACAAATTTGTTATATTTAAGCCAAAGATTTTATGATAAGAAAAAAAAAAACACTGATACTAGCTAAATGGCAATCGATGGTAAGACCACCCGGAAGACGAACAATTACTCCATTAGTCCAGGAAGCAAAGTCCATATTCAGAAGCAAGTTAGAAAGCCCACTCATCAGCTTCTTACAAAATCCATTTATGGCTCTAATCTGTCTCAATTTATCCTCCCCAAGATTTGACATTAACCCTCATAAAATTTTGTAATCTATAGTCTCAATTTTCTCAAACCTAAAGACATGTCAACCAGAATCCTACTAATACTGGACCTTTGCTTCCCATATCAATCTATCCCCTGTTAATTTCCAGTCATAATGTCCTTATTATTAAAAACAAAAGAAAGAAAAGGAAATCTCAGAGTGCAGACCATAATCGACAACCCTACTTCAGAGTCCAGAACATGAAATTACAACATTAGACTATCTAACCGGTCAATAAGAACTTATACTAGCTTGACAAACTAACCGCTATACTTCTTGAAAACTATACCAACGTCAAAGGGGTCAAGGGATGTAAGGTTGATCCTGTTAAACCAACACATTGTGGATAGATTAAAATCACTTACTATCAGTTAGTATCATTCATAATTTTCATGATCATGCAGCCAGTTCAAAGCTATTCTCTTAAGAACATAAGATCCAGCATGCATCAATTCTTGCCCATTGGATCTGAACCGTTTGTCATGCTTGCTTATCCCTCTGCCTAATACCAGAAATACTCTTGGAGTCATCAATTACAACGGAGTGGAGAAAGACAAACAGGATGCAGCTACCTTTACATGTGTATTATTTTCAGGATTTCCAATATTAGATAATAGAAGTAAACCAATGTTTTGACTACTTTGGGGACTTCCAAAATTATACAATAGAAGTAAACTCAAGTGCCTCAAAAAGGGCATATTTTAAAATCCAACAGCAGAAAATGGGCATTTTAGGAAATTACAGAGGAAAACCTTTATGAATGGCATTATTGAGTATTAGGTCTAATTAACCAGCATAGAAACTGGGAAGGGTATTCAAAGTTTTACTCTGGGATGTGGCATGAAACTAGTTCAGATATACATGATCATTCTAGAGACTAAAACCATCTTTAATTAATTTGAAGCCATTTCACAAACAAATTCTTTTGTTACTCATGACTAGACTCAATGATGACAAGCTAGAGTCAAAGATTAAATGATCTAAATGAGAGGCCAACACAATTACCCCTGATCTTGTCTCCGTGTTTGTGCAGCAGGGATGCACTAGTAAGTAGCATGATGTCGACAAAACTCTTTATATTATTCACTAATATTTGCAAGCAAACATACCTGAGCTCAAATTCTCTTATCTCTACCAGCTCTTTGCCACATTTATCTGTCCACTGAACTTTCCTACCTACGGTGCAACAAGATGTTTCATTTTCCGCTCCTTCCAAAAATTCATGGGGATCATCACCTTCATACACTGTTGAACAATCTCTAGAAAGCTTCTTTAGATTACTCTTGAGGCATGGCTTCCTCTCGCTCACAGTGGCAGCATCATTGATTAATACCTTGCTCCTGTCAGAACATGATGAATCCGATAAAGTTTCAGAATGGTTAACCAGACCAACTTTACTAGGAGATTCTCCATCGAGTTGTGCGCAAGCACACTTGAAACATATGAAGGAAGTGCATCCCTGAGAATTTTGCTTTTTCCTAGAAGCCAGCTGAGATTCTGGCTCAAATTCTTGCTCCACCAACAGGTAGTGACTCCATGGTGAAACTTTTATGGGCTGTTCATCATTTCTCCGGCCAAAAATCAGAAGGGCAAGACCACTGCTATACCCTGATGCAGAAGAAGAAAAGAACCCTCCTCCTTCCACAGCCAAAAGCATTTCAACAGCTCACCCAAACCAAATAAGCAGAAGCTTCATCGAGTTTACTGATGTAGGGATGTGCTTCTGTCTTTGAAGTTGGCCTTATCCTTCCCTCTATCATAGATATAACTAACTGCAGCGAAAATAAAAAGAAATTCAGAAAAAGCACAACAAGACACTGCTTAATCTCAGACGAGATAGGTACTTATTTTCCATCTATCTGATGCAGAAATATAGTTTCAGCAATAATGGAATTTATTAATCATTATGTAATGATCAATAAAGAACAAACATGTAGTAGGGTGGGTTGAAATTAAAGCAAAATGGTTTTGAGGCATTGGATTAAAATCAAGTGGAATAAAGATGACCATCTCATTGCAATCACTGCCACCTAACAATTATTTGACAAGATACTTTGTAAAATATATAGATGCTTGTAAAGTTTTGATGTAAAAATCTAAGGTAATTGATATAGACTTCTGGGTGGTTCATGCATAGTTTTAGGTGAAGCAAAGAATTGAAGAATATATGAGAATCTATATGTCAGAAGAGAAAAGCTAAGAGTATGTAAAATACCATGAACAAAAAAAGTTACATAC
This sequence comes from Musa acuminata AAA Group, assembly GCF_036884655.1. Lineage (NCBI taxonomy): Eukaryota > Viridiplantae > Streptophyta > Magnoliopsida > Zingiberales > Musaceae > Musa > Musa acuminata. The sequence goes on from NC_088327.1 coordinate 37,776,712, forward strand.
AAAGGGCAGCAAGTTCTTCTGTGCCATGGTAAATAGTAAGTCAAGCTACCGAAAGTTCAATCTACTCAGAAGAAAAGATCCGATCTAAGTTTCATGTGAAAGAACTGATTCCAGCTTTAATGAGTTCCCTATATCGCTCAGATAGATGTTAAATTTCATTAGAGGCTCCCGAGATGGAATTTGTAAATCTATTAATTAGGCATATTCTTATCATGCTGAGAGATAGGCTTTTGCCCATACACGGCAAAGAGTTGTCACCCACTTTGACTAATACCCATGTACTAATTATCCAGTGAAAACCATGTCAAAGCCAGTGATTAGAGGCCCTTCTTCTGGAGGAATCTAAAAAGACCCAATCAAGTGCATTAAAAACCTTCCTTTTTTCAGAGACCAATCTGCTCTATCACTATGATTTTATCGTTAACTACAAGTTGAGCATCCATAAGTCCATTATCAAGAAAGTCCAAATCTTGACCACATTTTTCTAACTCTCGTTTTCCAGACAACAAGACCACCAGAATTCAACAGAGATTCAAGCAGGAATACAGTAGCTTCCCACTAGAAAAACAGTTAGATCAAGCAGGAACTCCGCCACCGACAGATCTAACAAATGATTTGGTAAAAGAAGAGGACTTGGGAGGGAATGGTAGACCACAAGAATGCTGGATCCGAAACCCTAATCCACTTTCTTTTATCTAAACTCATATCTAGCTGTACCCACGAATCTAGGGTTCCAGTTTCCGATTTCGCATCTAAAAAGCGCGACGAAATCACCTCAAATGAACTCATTTTCGAGGGAAGAAAAAGGACATGGAACCTCGAATGGGGTCTCGGCGACAGAAGGCGATAAGAGTACAAGCGGAGATTGGCAATGGCGACCCCGGTTTCCGGTGAATCCGAGATCTCTTCGTCTTGGCCGGGCAGGCGAACGGATCGGCGCGGAAGAAAGGGTAAACTCGGGTAGTAGCTACGACTCCCATTCATCTCCCGTCCTATTGCTTTGCTCGGCGATCGATTTGGAAACGCAGATCCTGACCATTGGATCAGCGAACTCCAGTGATTGATGGAGTTTAGTCCGTCCGATGGTCGTCGGGTGTCGGCTCTCGGATGATTCTGTGGTCGGAAGGCGTTCGGAAAGTTTAAATCGTATTTATAAAGAAAAGTGACAATTACCCGCCGACGGACCCGTAACTTTTACCTCGAAGGACCGTTTTAGATGGGGACCCACATGATGCAGTCTTTGACCTGATTCGCTTGTCGCTTCGCGTATCACCAGAGGCGTAGAGAAGAACGGTATGTGAGATTCAATATTTATTTGATTAAACTGGAGATAAATTTGGACTGATGATTTGTAGTTTATATGAATAGATGATTAATTACGTTCTGAATATAAGTAAATCAACTCTCTCTCTCTCTTTTACATGTGAGAGAGGAATTTCTTATGCCCAAAATGTTCGGTGATGAAAGAGTCGATGAAATAAAATTTTATATAAAAAAAATATTGACCAAATTCATTTGTCAAACATTAAAGATCTAAAATATTATTTTATAATTTTTTATACTATACTCATTAATAAAATATTAAAATATAATTCGATAAATTTTATATCTAAAATATTAGTTTGACGATAATATACCACACTCACTTAATTTAAAATTTTATCTAATAATTTTTAAAGATGTCATTTACCATGATCGATAAAGATTTGAGGATTGATAAAATTTTTATCAATAATGTGATAGGATGAAATCATATATTCACCATTTATTTGTAAAAGAAAATTAAATAAATCACTAATGTCTTCCCCTTTCTCTCCTCCTTTTTTTTCATTCACTCTTATCGATCGATCGTTAGCATTTGTGCTTCCGATAAGAAAGTAGTCACACTAATGTGCTACCACCTATTGTGTCTGTCATCACCTTTTCTCTCCTCATCCATATTAGCGAAGGCTCACCTAATACATGTAATGCTTTTCTCCCCATTTCATTTTTGCTCTAATTTTTATTTTATTTTATTTCTTTAATTCTCTTTTTTCACTCATATTTCCTTTAGTTGTATGCATGCTAAACTTTTGATTATTCCTTAGATTTTGACATAGACTTAGAAGAATAATATTGGTGATGATTTTATATTTTTCTCGGTCTCATTTGAGGAATTTAGGTGACATAGTAGAGACGATTAAGAAATTGATATTGTTTTGCACGTGAAACATTTATGATCGTTTTGCACTTTATTATTTGTAGTCAACTTTAATTTTTACCCTTTTAGTTGTCACCTCCTATATTCCTCTCTCCCTCTCCTACTCAATCGATAGCCCCTGTTTGGAACGTGTGGACAGCAAGAAGGGTCGACCCCTTCTTGATTGCTTGGTGCGCGTATAAAGGACGATTGTACAGTGATTTGAAGAGTATCTTCGTAGATCCTGTCATGTGGATCACCATTAGAGAGGACGATAATTGACCTCCTTCATCCTCTCCCACAGATTTATAAGGTTTCAAGGATATACAATCTCCTTAGGTAATACATATTTCATATACACGTAATTTTTTTATTTTACGATTTTATGCACGCACGATGATAAAATATTTTCTGTGAAAAATCTATGATTTTGTTTTCTGTTCTTCCACTGTGCATGTGATGCTGCCCCATATTTCTTAATAGAATTTTCAGTAGAAATATGATGAAAGATATTGTTATCGAGCCACTATCGAATAAACCCGATTATTTTTTGGTCTAACCTCTTCTACTTATCATCTGTCATTGTTGCGTGCTTTGTACTATCCCCTTATAAAGGTCTATACAAATCTTTACAATATAAGAGATCTTCTATTCTTAGTTTCCATATCATCCAATTATTTTTATTCAAGCTAATCATACGAGAAACACTACTGACCTCCATATTCAAACACAAAAAATTAAATATCACCAAAACCTTACTATGATACTAGTTGATAGGATAAAAAAGACTTTGTATATGACCGTAACACATAATTGAATTAAATAAAAATCATAATCAAATAGGACACTAAGATTTATATAGAAGATCCCTCCAATGCGAAGGGTAAAAATCACGGGGTAAATTAGAGAAAATCCACTATAAAAATAATGAATATATAAATTTCAGAGTCTCTTACCCAAAACTCAAGCAACAATCATAAAAGAATAACAGGAATACAAGGATTATGTTACTGTACATAATATCCAAAATCTTCCCAAGTGATCATAGCAATAATCCGCTACAAATCTGATCTAATATGAGGTGAGAACATCCTTTGTGTTGTGCTCATTTTTTTTTCTTTTTTCCTTTTCTTCTTCTCTTATTCTTCTGCCCTTAAGCTTCTCCCTTTTTCTCAACCATGTTCACAACCATCGTTGCCCTCTTTTCACTTTTTAACCCTAGCCACCAAAAGTCTCAATTAAAAGAGTTAGAGTAAAAAATGTTTCAATGGCTATGGGCTTTAGGTTATTAAAGCCCACCATGGGCTAAATAATGTGCTATCTACCCAACACACTCATGTTAGGATCGTGAATGACACTAAGGAGAGGGGAGGAGGGGAGGGGATGTGAATTAGTGCTTTTGTAAAATCACATCGGTTTAAAAACTTCATTCCATGAAATTGTATCAGAAAGACGTTTAAACTTAAAACATTTACAAAAGTAGTAATAGGTAGGTAAAGCAGTTGCAAAATAAGTAAACAAGTAGAGAAAGGGAAGTACACCAATTTTATAATGGTTCAGTCATCGTGACCTACATCCACTTCTAATTCCTTTTAACTCGAGGTCACTGGCTTCCACTACCGATCTTCTTTCTAAAGGGCGAATACCAACTACCCTTTTACACCTCTTTTTTTTCCTTTCACAAGTTTAAGAGATAACCTTTACAACCACTCACCCCTCTCTTAAACTTCACCCAACACTTAGATCTTGAGAGGAGTTGTCACAATATTATAATAGAGTTTTCTTTCTTTTTTTGCTCTTAGTTATTGTGTAAAGGATGAGTGGGGTTTTTATAGGCCCCAAATAGATTCAAATTTGGAGCTAAAAATTTGAATATCTAGGGTACCATTAGCACTCTTTGATACTGGGTGGTACCACCGCCCAATCTAGTGATACTACTACTTGACACACTGATATTGGGTGGTACCACCACCTGACACTATCTCAAAGACTATGTCTTAGAGACTGAGCCGTTGGCGAATCCACCGCCTGGATCGGTGGTGCCATCGCTTGACTCAACTTTTGGGTCACTGAATGCGTCTTCCACTTGGCACAAAATAGTCCCAATTCAGACCTAGTTGGCCCTTAATTGGGTTAGCCTAATTATATTTTAAACCAACCAAATTAGAACTTAAACTATTTCGATCTAGACAATTATTATAAAGCATTAATCACATGTTGTCTATCATGCCATTGGTTCATTTAGTGCTTCGTTTGACCCTTCAACGCATCATCCTTTCCATCGGTATATTGTCTAATAGGCATGTTGTCTTCCTACAACATCCGATCTCCTTAGCGTTGTCACGCCCCCCTGAATTATCGCATTCAGGAAGTGTGACCCTGTCTAAAAATCAATAATATTATAATTGATCATCAATTCAATCCAGGATCCAATCTAACAATTTGAGGATACTAAGAATCATTCAATCTATCAATATTCACAATTCATAAACATGTACATTACATAAATCATAATCCACTTCACTTAGAGATTCACAAAATCCAAAGACAAGTCAACTAAACATCAACCACAACACAAATCCATAATCATAGAAGTATATACAATCATAAAAAGATAATTATTTACCATGAGTTCTTATCCTTACACATCTTAAACTTATCATTCCATACACATGAGCGGTCCTTTGACATTTTACAACACATAAGTATCAACAGATTCTTAACGATACATCAGAAGTAAAGTTTACTATACAACAAAAACCATCATCCAACAAAGATTAGCTCAAAAATCTTCTAGCCTTTCACTGCTTTAACCCAATTCTAGCTTTTCAGTGCGTGACAAGCTACCCTGAAAAATTTATATAGCAACGGGGTGAGCATAAAGAGCTCAGCAAGCGTCTAACATATCCATGGCGATAGGAGAAGTTCAAGCAAGCTTAGTATCAAGATACAAAACTAGAAATACAAGTGTTCATTTGAAGTCATCTCTTTTGATATAAAATCACAAAGGTTTACCTCGTTCAAAAACAAGCATTAGACATAACAATAGGAGAAAGGAAATTAGAGCATTTCATTGGCAAAGGAAGCATTTAGGCATGTATCAAATGGCACATGAAGTATTTAGGTGCATATCCAAAGGTATAAGAGTGTTTGGGGGCATAATAATGACAAACGAAACACTTCAAAGTATAATAAGTGAACCGAATAATGAACACAAGCTTGAATGTCATTCTTGATGTAGCATGCATTCCATTTTTATCCAAAGCATAATATGAACTCATAAACAAAGCTTTGGATATCATATCAATGAGCATAGATGGCGCTGTGGGACCACATACATAATGTGATTCATCCATTTCTGGATGACCACCAAGCATAAGTCTCCCACGTCTGGGAGCTCCATCCACCCACGTCTGAGTGAAGTCAATGGGGCCGGCAGAGCAATCGCGGGCTCTAAGCATAACTCCCTTTACCATTTCTGGCAAAGGTTCACAATATCCCACAAGACACCAGAGTACAAAAGGGTAGTATGAACAATAACATTGACACATATCAGAAGCACATTCGGAACAACGAAATGTACATATGCCTTTCGAGTCAATACGATACAAACAGAATCTTTCACAAATGTATTCAGATTTAAAAGGAAACAAAAGCAGGAGTATACAAGGATTTCAAGAAATCACATATGGCTCAATTGAAATAAGAAAGTTAGATGAATTCAATATCCAAAGAAATGAAACTGGAAGAGGCACATATCGAAAGCAAATGCGGAACAATGGGATGCATGTGCCGAATCATTACGCTGAAAACATGAACTTTAGATGATAGCTGCAGACAAATAAATAAAGGACAAAAGTATACAGGAATTTAAGGTAATAATGTAAAGCTTAACTGAAGAGTGTTTGCCGAAATCGATTTCCAAAGAGAAGAAACAAGGAGAGCCGAAATCGACCAAAGCTCGATTCTGGCAGAATTTGATAGGGACATTGTATGAACTATTTCGATAACCAATTATGCTCCAATTTATGAAAAATATGTGTCATTAGAAAGCTTTATCAATCTAATTTTAGGAAAATTAAGTTTGACAAGAATTGGAATTTACAACAGGGAGTTACAGATAATTTCGTAGCCAAAGGTCTGAAAATATTTGCTCTGTTTTACTGAATTCATTGGGTCGATGAAAGCAGATGTTTTAGTTAGCAATTATTCTCCAAAAATTTCAAATCAGGTATATAAAGAAAGCATTTTGAGTCTAGCTTCGAATAAATCATACTTTGTATGAATCTGAGTTCATAGCAGAAAGTTATAAGTAGTTAAGCAACAAGAGGTCAGAAATTTCAGTCTCTATTTTGCAGAATCTGTAGGGTTAATTGAAACAGAAGTCTTAGTAGGTATTTAAACTCCAAATCATTAAATCTTAGTGTCAAAATAAAGATATTTGAGTCTACTTTCAAATGGAATAGGTTTTACCTAAATCAGAGTTTAGTGCTAAAAGTTAGATCGAAAACAATGTACAGAAGTCAGATTACCGAAAAATTTCAGATTCATGGCTTTGTATCAAAAGGAAAGAACGGTTTGGTACTAAGCTGAAATCTTTTGCATTTATGAAGAATTAAAAGGAAAACAGAGATTAGGAATTCTGTAGGAAGAGATTAGAACACTTGCCTTAAACAAATTTGATTCCCAAATGGGGGGAGTTGATGCAAAACCTCAATCAAATCTTCTTCTTCAATTCCTCTTCTTCTTCTTCTTCTTCCCTTCTCTTCTCAAACTCACGTTGGCTGCAACTCTTCAGGTTTGTTTTCTTTAACTTTTCATCTAATTATTTGGGTTTTGGCTAATGCAAAAGTTGCAAGGTATCATGCATGCATGAAAAGGGCTAGATGTCATCTTTAGAGCAAAGATAAGTGGCACCAACCTTAGGTTAGATAGTGACACATGTCCACTATATTTTTTGTTTTATTTTGTTTTTTTTTTTTTTTTTAAACTTAAATCTGAAACTTTCATAAATCATATTAAACTTCTATTATAATATTATTTAATATAAAAAAAATTATTAAATAATCCTCATATTTACAAATAAGCATTTATTAAATTTTTTTAAAAATGGGGGATATTACACTCTCCCCTCCTTAAAAGAAAATTTAGTCCTCTAAATTTATCATACCTCATTCAGCGAAAAGATGAGGATAAGCTTTCTTCATTTCTTCCTCTAGCTCCCAGGTCGTTTCATTTGTAGAATGATGCTTCCAAATTACTTTAACCAGAGTAATGATTCTATTTCTTAAGATCTTCTCCTTTTTATCAATAATCCGAATGGGCTCTTCCTTGTAAAATAAGTCTTTCTCAATCACAATCGGCTCATACTCAATGACATGAGAGGGATCAGGTATATACTTTCTGAGCATTGACACATGAAATATATCATGAATATGACACATCGATGGTGGTAAGGCAATCTTGTAAGCGACAGAGCCAATTCTTTCAAGGATCTCAAAAGGTCCAATGAACCTTGGGTTTAACTTTCCTTTCTTTCCAAATCTTGCAACGCCTTTGGAAGGGGAGACCTTTAGGAATACAAAATCCCCTACTTGGAACTCGATATCTCGTCTTCTGTTATCAGCATAGCTCTTTTGCCGACTCTGAGCAGCCTTTAGCCTTTTTATGATAACCTGAATCTTTTCAGTAGTCTCTTGTACTTTATCTGGTGCTAACAACTTCTTATCACCAACTTCTTCCCAACATATAGGCGTTCTGCATTTTCGCCCATACAATGCCTCATAAGGAGCCATCTGAATGCTCGAATGGTAACTATTATTGTAAGTGAACTCAATAAGAGAAATATCTTTATCCCATTCACCTCTCCAATCCATAACATAGGCTCTAAGCAAATCCTCAAGTACTTGAATTGTTCTTTCAGATTGACCATCGGTCTGAGGGTGATAGGCAGTGCTAAACTTTACTTTGGTGCCCATAGAATCTTGTAATCTCCTCCACAATCTAGAAAGAAATCTGGAGTCTCTATCTGAGATAATCTCCTTCGGGACACCATGAAGTCTTACTATTTCATCAACATACAAATCTGCAAGCTTATCAAGAGAATAAGTCATATTGATTGGTAAGAAATGTGCAGATTTGGTTAACCTATCAACAATGACCCAAATAGCATCGTGCTTTCTAGAGGTTCTGGGTAATCCTGAAACAAAGTCCATAGTAATGCATTCCCATTTTCATTCAGGAGTATCTAAGGGCTGTAATAAACCTCCAGGTCTCTGGTGTTCTGCTTTGATTTGCTGACAAGTCAAACACCTTGAAACATATATTGCAATCTCCTTCTTCATGCCTTTCCACCAATAATGACTTTGGAGATCTCTGTACATTTTTGTGCTACCAGGATGCATAGTGTACTTTGAATTGTGGCCTTCGTTCAAAATTTGGTTCTTGATATCTGAGTCATTTGGAACACATATTCTATCCCCAAATCTCAATAGGCCATCATCTGAAATTTGAAAATTCAACTTCAATCCCTTTTCAACTTCATTCCTCAAGTATATTAAATGTGGATCTCGTAGTTGTCCTTCTTTAATTTGTTGAATGAGATCAGTTTGCACCTGGATAGAGGCCATCAACATTATTGAGTCTTGCCCTTTCCTTATTACATTTGAATCATAATTTCTTTCTAATAGCTTCCATTGCTTCACCACTAGACTAGCCATAAAACTTGTAGATTTTCTACTAAGTGCATCAGCTACAACATTTGCTTTACCTGGGTGATAACGGATGGTACAATCATAATCCTTCAGAAGTTCTATCCATCTTCGCTGCCTCATATTTAACTCATTCTGTGTAAAGATATACTTTAAACTCTTGTGATCAGTGAAGATATCAAATGTCCGCCCATACAAGTAATGTCTCCAAATCTTTAGAGCAAAGATGATTGCTGCCAATTCCAAATCATGAGTCGGATAATTCAATTCATAATTCTTTAGCTGCCTTGAAGCATAAGCAATTACTTTCCCTTCTTGCATCAAAACACTTCCAAGGCCTTTTCTTGAAGCATCAGTATAAACTACAAATCCTTCATTACCACTTGGAATAGTGAGAATAGGGGCACTAGTTAATCTTCTTTTTAATTCTTGGAAACTTTGCTCACAATCACCACTCCATTCAAATTTCGCATTCTTTTGAGTCAGTTTGGTAAGGGGATGAGCAATTTGAGAAAATCCCTCCACAAATCTCCTGTAATAACCTGCCATGCCCAAGAAACTTCTAATTTCTGTTACATTTGTTGGCACTTCCCAATTAACTACTGCTTCCACCTTCTTTGGATCAACAGATATGCCCCTTCCTGAAATCACGTGGCCTAAGAAAGCAATTTCCTTCAACCAAAATTCACATTTGCTGAACTTTGCATACAGCTTCTTTTCTCTTAGTATAGATAATACATCTCTCAAGTGTTTATCATGCTCTTGATTACTTCTTGAATATACTAATATGTCATCAATGAATACAATTACACAATCATCTAAGAGTGGCTGAAATATTCTATTCATCAGTTCCATAAAAGCTGCAGGAGCATTAGTCAAGCCAAAAGGCATAACTAAAAATTCGTAGTGACCATATCGGGTCCTAAAGGCTGTTTTTGGAATATCCTCCTTCTTGACCTTCAACTGATAGTAACATGATCTTAGATCAATCTTGGAGAATACTTGTGCACCCTGCAATTGATCAAACAAGTCATCAATCCTGGGTAGGGGATACTTGTTTTTTATGGTCACTTGATTCAACTGTCTATAATCAATACAAAGCCTCAACGTCCCATCCTTCTTCTTAACTAATAGCACTGGAGCACCCCACGGTGAGACGTTGGGTCGAATGAAACCCTTATCTAACAATTCTTGTATTTGCTTCTTCAATTCCTCGAGCTCGAGTGGTGCCATTCTGTAGGGTGGCTTAGATATTGGGGCTGTCCCAGGGACCAAATTAATAGCAAATTCTCCCTCTCTATCTGGAGGTAAACCAGGCAATTCATCTGGAAATACATCAGGGAACTCTTTGACCACTGTAATTTCATTTAGGTGAGTTTCTTGATTTGAATGCTCCTTTACACACACAATGTAACAAAAACAACCCTTCTGCATAAGACGATAAGCTTGAAGTGTTGATATCAAGCAAGGAGGCAAATCATGCCTAATACCCTCAAAGTAAAATATAGGCTGATCTGGTATGCAGAAAGTAATTATTTTTGTATAGCAATCAATACTAGCATGATAGGAAGATAGCCAATCCATGCCAAGTATAATATCAAAACCTTGGATTTCTAGGAGTATCAAATCGGCAAGGAGTTCATGTTCTCCAATAGAAATCAAACAAGATGGATAAACCAGATTTGTAGTCAAGGAATCCCCAACAGCAGTAGTTACGTGTAGCAAATAATCTAGTGGTTTAGGTTGAATGCCCAAGTAACAAGCAAAATATTGTGAAACAAAAGACAAGTTGGAGCCAGGATCAAACAAAACTTTTGCATTTCTATTAGAAACATGTAGAATACCTTTAACCACTGATTTAGAGGCTCTGGAATCTTGTTCTGTGATAGCATATACTCTAGCATGGGCTGTCGGCTTAGGGAGTAGCGGCTCTTTCTTCTTGTTTAGTGGGCAGTCTCTGACTTTATGATCTAACTTTCCACAAGCAAAACAGGCTCCAGTCACCCGAAAACACTCACTTGTTTCATGATTACGTCCACATTTTGTACACGATAGAGTTCTTTGCGATGAAGTTCCTTCCTCAAATCTAGGTACCTTTACCTTCTTGTTACTTCTTTCTGCTTCATTTCCTCTCTTACTTTTACCAACAAACTTATCCTTGCTATTCTTGTCCCTGATTTCTTGGATCTCCTCCAAGTCTTTTTCAAGTATGAAAGCTCTTTCTACTACATCAGTGTATACTTGGAGTTTTAAAACTGATATCCGGCTTCTTATTGCCGGCCTTAATCCTCTTTCAAATCTTCTTGCTTTCCTATATTCATCATCAATCATATGTGTGGCAAATCTAGAGAGCTCGGTGAATTTAGACTCATATTTGGCTACTGTCAAATTTCCCTAGATGAGATTCAGGAATTCCAATTCTTTCTGCTCTCTGATACAATCTGGAAAATATTTATCATTGAACTTCTCTGTAAATACCTTCCAAGTGATTGGCTCCTGTCGAGCTTCAGAAATCCTCTTCATAGTTCGCCACCAGTGCTCAGCCTCTCCTTCTAGCATGAAGGTGGCAAGAGAAACCTTCTTATCATCTGGGCAATTTAAAACATCAAATATTTTCTCCATCCGCATCATCCATTGTTCTGCTACCATTGGATCAGGCTCACCACCAAAACTGGGAGGACTAAGCTTTTTAAACTGTTCAATTCCCAACCCAGTCTGGTTTGAATTCCCACCTTCATCATTTCTTCCCGGTCGGACTTGTTGTTGCATTACTTGTGTCATCGCCTCTAGAGTTTTCATAATTCCACTCAATTGATCAGAAGTAGATGCAACAGGAGAACCAGATGACCTTGTCATCCTTGCTTCCTAAAAATAACAAAAAAAAAAAAACTTTTGATCAGTCTCTAAATAAAAATCACTAAACCTCAAAATTTATTACACATCTAGTATATCAAAATTCTTAGAAATCCTCAAATCATGCTCTGATACCAACTATGTCACGCCCCCCTGAATTATCGCATTCAGGAAGTGTGACCCTGTCTAAAAATCAATAATATTATAATTGATCATCAATTCAATCCAGGATCCAATCTAACAATTTGAGGATACTAAGAATCATTCAATCTATCAATATTCACAATTCATAAACATGTACATTACATAAATCATAATCCACTTCACTTAGAGATTCACAAAATCCAAAGACAAGTCAACTAAACATCAACCACAACACAAATCCATAATCATAGAAGTATATACAATCACAAAAAGATAATTATTTACCATGAGTTCTTATCCTTACACATCTTAAACTTATCATTCCATACACATGAGCGGTCCTTTGACATTTTACAACACATAAGTATCAACAGATTCTTAACGATACATCAGAAGTAAAGTTTACTATACAACAAAAACCATCATCCAACAAAGATTAGCTCAAAAATCTTCTAGCCTTTCACTACTTTAACCCAATTCTAGCTTTTCAGTGCGTGACAAGCTACCCTGAAAAATTTATATAGCAACGGGGTGAGCATAAAGAGCTCAGCAAGCGTCTAACATATCCATGGCGATAGGAGAAGTTCAAGCAAGCTTAGTATCAAGATACAAAACTAGAAATACAAGTGTTCATTTGAAGTCATCTCTTTTGATATAAAATCACAAAGGTTTACCTCGTTCAAAAACAAGCATTAGACATAACAATAGGAGAAAGGAAATTAGAGCATTTCATTGGCAAAGGAAGCATTTAGGCATGTATCAAATGGCACATGAAGTATTTAGGTGCATATCCAAAGGTATAAGAGTGTTTGGGGGCATAATAATGACAAACGAAACACTTCAAAGTATAATAAGTGAACCGAATAATGAACACAAGCTTGAATGTCATTCTTGATGTAGCATGCATTCCATTTTTATCCAAAGCATAATATGAATTCATAAACAAAGCTTTGGATATCATATCAATGAGCATAGATGGCGCTGTGGGACCACATACATAATGTGATTCATCCATTTCTGGATGACCACCAAGCATAAGTCTCCCACGTCTGGGAGCTCCATCCACCCACGTCTGAGTGAAGTCAATGGGGCCGGCAGAGCAATCGCGGGCTCTAAGCATAACTCCCTTTACCATTTCTGGCAAAGGTTCACAATATCCCACAAGACACCAGAGTACAAAAGGGTAGTATGAACAATAACATTGACACATATCAGAAGCACATTCGGAACAACGAAATGTACATATGCCTTTCGAGTCAATACGATACAAACAGAATCTTTCACAAATGTATTCAGATTTAAAAGGAAACAAAAGCAGGAGTATACAAGGATTTCAAGAAATCACATATGGCTCAATTGAAATAAGAAAGTTAGATGAATTCAATATCCAAAGAAATGAAACTGGAAGAGGCACATATCGAAAGCAAATGCGGAACAATGGGATGCATGTGCCGAATCATTACGCTGAAAACATGAACTTTAGATGATAGCTGCAGACAAATAAATAAAGGACAAAAGTATACAGGAATTTAAGGTAATAATGTAAAGCTTAACTGAAGAGTGTTTGCCGAAATCGATTTCCAAAGAGAAGAAACAAGGAGAGCCGAAATCGACCAAAGCTCGATTCTGGCAGAATTTGATAGGGACATTGTATGAACTATTTCGATAACCAATTATGCTCCAATTTATGAAAAATATGTGTCATTAGAAAGCTTTATCAATCTAATTTTAGGAAAATTAAGTTTGACAAGAATTGGAATTTACAACAGGGAGTTACAGATAATTTCGTAGCCAAAGGTCTGAAAATATTTGCTCTGTTTTACTGAATTCATTGGGTCGATGAAAGCAGATGTTTTAGTTAGCAATTATTCTCCGAAAATTTCAAATCAGGTATATAAAGAAAGCATTTTGAGTCTAGCTTCGAATAAATCATACTTTGTATGAATCTGAGTTCATAGCAGAAAGTTATAAGTAGTTAAGCAACAAGAGGTCAGAAATTTCAGTCTCTATTTTGCAGAATCTGTAGGGTTAATTGAAACAGAAGTCTTAGTAGGTATTTAAACTCCAAATCATTAAATCTTAGTGTCAAAATAAAGATATTTGAGTCTACTTTCAAATGGAATAGGTTTTACCTAAATCAGAGTTTAGTGCTAAAAGTTAGATCGAAAACAATGTACAGAAGTCAGATTACCGAAAAATTTCAGATTCATGGCTTTGTATCAAAAGGAAAGAACGGTTTGGTACTAAGCTGAAATCTTTTGCATTTATGAAGAATTAAAAGGAAAACAGAGATTAGGAATTCTGTAGGAAGAGATTAGAACACTTGCCTTAAACAAATTTGATTCCCAAATGGGGGGAGTTGATGCAAAACCTCAATCAAATCTTCTTCTTCAATTCCTCTTCTTCTTCTTCTTCTTCCCTTCTCTTCTCAAACTCACGTTGGCTGCAACTCTTCAGGTTTGTTTTCTTTAACTTTTCATCTAATTATTTGGGTTTTGGCTAATGCAAAAGTTGCAAGGTATCATGCATGCATGAAAAGGGCTAGGTGTCATCTTTAGAGCAAAGATAAGTGGCACCAACCTTAGGTTAGATAGTGACACATGTCCACTATATTTTTTGTTTTATTTTGTTTTGTTTTTTTTTTTTTTAAACTTAAATCTGAAACTTTCATAAATCATATTAAACTTCTATTATAATATTATTTAATATAAAAAAAATTATTAAATAATCCTCATATTTACAAATAAGCATTTATTAAATTTTTTTAAAAATGGGGGATATTACAAGCGTAATGTCCGATCTTCTTGGCTTGATGCCCAATCTCATAGCACGAAGCCTTCTACTGACATATCGACTGAGCCTTCGGCTCAACGTCCAATCTTTTGATATATTCTACTTTGGCCCAACATTGATTCTTCTTGCTTTAATCAAATTGTCTTTTCATGATCGAAGCTAATCCTATGTCACTGAAAATGTATATTAGATCATAAAATTATTAATCAATTTCATCATTAAAATCCAAGATTTAAAAATCTCCCTTTTTGATGATGACAACCGATGATAGAGTTTAACTAAACTCTCTCTATCAATATGTCATAATGAGATGAACCTTCAATTCAAATTGAATTCAAGTAAAAGTAATTTAAAGTATGAATAGTTCATCATTGCATGCATCATTATCATAAGTCGAAGTATAGCATGCATAATACCAAATTATCATGTATATTTTTAAAATATAAAATCATCATTATATACATTGTTCCAAATCATCATTGTATCAAAATATCAAAGCACATTGCATACATCATTATCATAAGTTGAATTATTACATGCATAATACCAAATAATCATGTATATTTTTAAAATATAAAATCATCATTACATAGATGATTCAAAATCATTATGATATCAAAATATCAAAGTACATTACATCCTACCATATATAATCACCATCATACCTTCTCCCCCTTTGTCATCAACAAAAAGGAGAAATACAACTAGCAAGTTTTAAAGATATGCTAACTTTGCTTCTCTTTGCAATATAGCAATTTTTGCCTCTTGTTGAAGTGTGCAAGCTAGCAATTCTTGCTTCCTTTTACAATGTGCAAGTTTGTAAGTTTTGCTTCTTAAGATGAGCAAGATAGCACTTTTACTTGAGATTGTAAGCTATTAATTTTTTTTCCTTTTGCAATATGCAAGTTTGTAAGTTTTGAGCTAACAATTCTTTCTTCCCCTTTGTTTGATAGCATACTTTTTCTTTTTACATCAATTTTCAGCTCATAATAAATATTAATAACAACGATAAGTTTACATCAATATTTCAATCATAAAAAATGAAAGATCAAATCATAAATGCTAAAAGACCATGAGTCAATTTTGATAAATATCCTCTTTAGTAAATAACAAAATGAAATCTTAGGAGATTAAATAGTCAATGATCTTTAAAGGTAATCTTATGTTATAAATTTTGAGAAATCAAGAGAAAATTTTGAAAAAATATTATCTTTAGTAAAACGAAGGAATCATAGTGAACAATATTGATTTATATAAAAATCTTAAGTTATAGTTATCAAGATCATAGTTTGTTTGTATAATTCTCCTCTCTAGTAAAAGAAGGAATCATTAAAAATATGGATTCATAAAAAAAATTCAAGTTATGATTCTAAGAAATCAAAGGAGAAATCATGATTCATTTGGATAAATCTCAATAAGAAGGAATGATATGAGAACACATAATAAGAGATCTTGATTCATAAATGATTTCAAGTTATAAATATAAATATAAATATAAATATATAAATATACACACACATATATATATATATATGTATATATATATATGTATATATATATATGTATATATATATATGTATATGTATATATATATATGTATATATATATACATATATGCATACATATATATATGTATGTATATATACATATATGTATATATATATATATATACATATATATATATGTATATATATGTATATGTATATATATGTATATGTATATATATACATATATATGTATACATATGTATGTATATATGTATATATATTTATATATATATCTATATATATATATATACATATATAAATATATATATATATACATATATATATATACATATATATATATATATATATTTATTTATATATATACATATATATGTAACAAGTAATATAAAATAAAAAATATCAAATAATATAATAAGTAAAAAATGTATATCATGTCATAAGTGTCATTACTCACGTTTTTGGCTTGTAGGATATCTATAACTAGTAAGTCTCTAGTGAAGGATTTTAACACTCGAAAGTTCAAGAATTATTATTATTTAGCCATTTTTCAATTGATGTATTTATAACTCCCACATAGCCTCAAAATATAGAGTAAATCATGAAAAAATATTACAAATCAAGGGTACTAGAGGTACTATTATTAACACTTTAAAATAGTGTTACTTGAGTGAACCATTATCTCATGAGGTATACCACTATCTATACTAGGTAGTATTATCATTTGTTAAGTAATACCAATTCTACTCTTGGTGACGTCATAACCTCCTTAAATGTACTATCACTTTATATATATATATATATATATATATATATATATATATATATATATAAATAAAGTGGTAGTACATTTAAGGAGGTTATGACGTTACCAAGAGTAGAATTGGTATTACTTTATATATATATATATATATATATATATATATATATATATATATATATATATATATATATATATATATATATATATATATATATATATATATATATTGGTCTAGTGAGGGCCCAAAACTAACCTAAAATCAGTCCACTTTGATCTTAACATAACATGGCACGAATATAACTCAATCGAAGCATACTTTTAGCCTAAATTATCTTCAAATAAAGCTTCAAACTAGCAATCACTTCTTCCATCACTTTGCCATAGTTTTCAATACGTTATCCACTCTTTCGATATGTCATCTATTATTTTGATATTTTATTCGAATCTTCAATATATCGTCTTATCCTCTAATACATCAATTAATACTTTGGCATATCGATTTTGCTACAACATCTGATTTTCCAGTGTAATATCTTATCCTTCGGCATGTTAACCGAAACTATAATACAAAATCTAATTTTTAATATGACAATCTTCTGACACAACGTTTAATTTTCTAGCTTAACATTTGCCTCTTGGTAGTTCTAGTCCAAGGTCAAAATATTTTTTACATCACTTAGTATAATATTAGTTTATCAAATTTATCAATTAATTTTATCATTATAATACTCAATAGGATTCTAATGCCTATAAAAGACACCGAATAGTAGAGGGGAAAATAGATAGCAAATCATCTCGAGTAAGAGAAAAAAAAGAAAGAAAGCGACGAAGAGAGAGAGAGAGGAAAAAAAAAGAGAGAAGGGAAGAAATTTTCTCCCATTTGGTTCCTCCTCGGCCTTCTAGTTTATGATCTTTTTTTTCTCTCTCTTTGTTTCTCTTATTATAATAGAGAATGTCTTGTATCTCTTCATATTAGAGAGAATGTTGTACACACATTTAATTATAATAATTTTTTTCTAATTTACCTGTGAATGTTTCCCTCAAGTAATTGAGTATTTTACCATGTTAAATCTTAGTGTCATTATTTTCATTATCTTTTCTATCTTTAGCTTTATTTTTTTAAGCTAGATACTGTTTGCCCACATCCAATCTTGGTTTTTTATTCTTTTTCTAACAATTGTAACTCTAAGATCTTCAATTCGGAACTTTTGCTGTTACGTTAGATTCATTCATTGATATATCCACCCTTTAAGGGCTTCCTCTCAACGAGGACAAATGCAGCAAATAATACTCCTTCGATAGGGTCCCCATCTCTATCTTCGTGCCTATGTCGAAACTAGTATGGCAATGATAGGAGGGACCAAAGCTCCAAGGGTCCCTATTTTTCAATTTAGCAATCCATCCAGTAGATCAATGATGGGGTTGTCACCATCTTTATTGTAGTCATCGTCATCAGTATTGATGGAGGTGCCAAGGTAGATAAATAAAAAGCACTATATCCGAGGATCAAAATAAAAGAAGTCAAAAGAAGCAATCAAAAATCTTAGTGTTGTTACTTGAGTAGGGGTTTTTGATGAGTCACTAGTATTAAAGAAGAAACACGATACTCGTGGGGGTGAGAAAGGCGAGGGAAAGGAGGACTACAATCACGATTATATGGTATGGGAAAAGGTTGGAGTAAGAACCAAGAAAGGTGAGAGAGGAGATGTTGATTAGAAAGGTAGGCTATGCTCAAGTGTAAGAGGAAAGAGACACGGTCAAGGACATAAGGAAGATGAGGTGCAAATAGTCCATTGAACCAAATGGATTTTGAAAAAAAAAAAACTTGTTAATATTAGAAGGATAGAATTGATATTTATAGGAAAAGCATATATTTTTTTTAAAAATATAAATTTTTAATAGAGAATTTTTTTTAATATCAATTTACAAGAATAAGGATGGCATATAAGATTGTTCAATTTATAGAGGAATTAAAATCATGAATCATACTATGAAATATTAACAAAAAGTTATTGAAAGTAGAATAATGCTTGAAAATTCCTTTTAAAAATTAATTTAGTTTTATATTTTTTAAAAAAATATTTATTTATTAAGATAATTAATGAAAAAGTATAGGGAGAAAAAAATGTATATAGTTTTTATTGACTTATAGAAAGCCTATAATAAAATTCTTAAAGAATTTTTATGATAAGTTTTAGAAAAAAAATATATTCACTAATTATATTGATGTTATTAAGAATATATACGATAATGCAGCTATTAGTATTAGAACTATATAGAGTGTATCTAGTGAGTTTCTTAGGATTACATCAATGTTTTATATTGAGTTTCTATCCTTTCACATAGATAATGGATGAATTTATTAGTCATTTATATGATAGACCCCTTGGTGTACGTTATTTACTGATGATATTATCTTATTTAATGAGAGTCTAAGTAAAATTAATTATAAACTTAAGTTACCGAGATAATTCTTAGAAGTTAAATGTTTTAGATTATATAAAACTGAAACTAAATATATAAGAAGCAATCTTAGTAATATTAGGAATAGATAGGAGAATATCGTTAAGTTGGATGAATAAGAAATATTTTTAAGTAAAAAATTTAGATATTTTGAATCAATTATTCAAAAATATGGAGAGATTTATATTGATATTATTCAAAATAAAAAATATAATGGTTAAAACGACAAAAGGTATTAATTAGGAGTCTTCTATCATTATCAAATATATTTGAGATTAAAAAAATTATAAGATAATTATGAAACCGATAATACATTATTGATTTAGGTGTTGGGTAAAAGTAATATATAAAAAATATTTATATTATGATAGATATATGAGTTATAGAAAAAAAAAATTTTTATTCATGAACAACTATGTATCACCTCGATGAGAGAGAATCATTTAAGCTTAATATTAGTTAGAAGATGTAAAATGATGATTAATATTAGTGTTAAGAACTATAGAAAAATCTATAAAGACCTAATTAAAAATTTTAAATAAAAATTTAGGTAATGTAAAATTAATTTTTTATGTATCAAAATAATTAAGATTTATTATTATTATTATTATTATTATTATTATTATTATAATAGTAAATAATAATCATTTTTTTCTTCTATAAATTGTCCCATATAAAATATAAAACTCTTTTCCCCCCCTCGTTCATTTTTCACGTTTTCTCGGCGTTGGTGGAGCGCGTTTAAGATATATAGCCCTTCGCTCCCTTCCCTCCCTTCATCCGTCCCCTTCCTCTCTTTTTTGTGTCTAGGGTTTCATTCGTCACTTGGTCAATTGATCGAAACTGCTGGTCCGCTTGCGTGATAATAGATAGGAGGGATTTGTGATGGCGAGGAAACGGAAAACGGAGGAGGCGGCAACGCCGCTGGACGAGGCCGACCGGACCCTCTACTCCACCTTCCGCGGCGCCGCCAACTCCCTCTCCCAGCTCTACACGCAATCCGTGCACCACCGGGCTCTTTCCTTCCACGCCGGCGAGCGCCACGCCCTGGTTCCTCGTTCTCTCCCCTCCTCCTCTTTGCCCCCTCATCCTCGTGACTTGGTTCTTGTTCTGGTCGCACCTTTATGTTTTATGCTTCTCTGTTCTCCCGATCGACGGTGATCGATCCTGCGGGGATCTCGCTCTGATCCCTTTTTCTACTATCATGAGGTAAAAAGGTCGTCTCGTTTTGCTTCATGTGGATGCTATGGGTCGTACTTAGGTCTTGCTTGATTGATTTCTCTTCTTAAGACAATGCATTATGTTCGGTTATTTTATTCTTGAAATATCTTTTTTGTCAAATGAAGAAAGGCTGCTATGTTTGTGAATCATTATTTGATTCTTTTGTACGGGAGCGATCAAATGCTTCTACGAGTGTATGTGATGCACTTTTTTGCATTTGTTTGTTAAATGAACTCAGCGATTTCCACAATCAGTTGCACCTTCTCCCCGCCATGATCACTGTGCTTAGATTCGGATTGTAGACCATCATTCTTTACGATCATGTGTTGCTATCATCAATACTGGGAAGTGGAAACTACCTGCGCCTGCGATTGTGATTTATACCTTTTGTTGATCCATTTAATGGGGTCCTTGTGTTTTTTTGACTTAGATATGCTCTTCTCACTAATCACTACCTCCCTGTTCGGAAACTGTTCCTCTGAAAGAGGCGGTCTTGTTCTTTAACCTCATAAGAGAGCGACAACATTTGCTAATTCAGCTTTACAACATTGACAGCGAGATGCATTATGCATTTCCAGAACTCATGGCTTTTCCTATATGCACTTTGTTTGTCACAGTGTAGTAATAAAATCCAAGTTCTTTTTCCTGTTTTAACTTGCGAATGTGTTAACTTCATAAGATAGCAAACTTTCCAAACCGTGAGTCTCATTGTTTGGACCGATGAAAGCTGTTTACATTCTCTTGTTGTGGGTTTTCTTAGTCATTTTAATACAGCAACCTTGACATCACATTATATCGTTGAACAATTTCTTACTTGCTGGTAAACTAAGAACCTGGAATGTTATAAAACAGGGGGGGAAAAGAAGTAAAATGCTCCATGTACTAGTCACTAGAGATTGTAGAGGAGTCCATCCCTCAAATCTTGTCTAAGCTAAGCTTGGAATCTCTTAAAACTGAGCGAATTTCCCCATTAGGTCATTGGAGCTTTGCTTCCCACCTTTTATGTGATTTCTTTGGTTCCATGTTTTATGCTGTTGCTTGTAGGTAACACCTATTCTTATTTTGAATTGTCTTCCAAATCTGAGGACTAACATGTGGGAAAAAAAAAATCAATAGATCAGCAGGCATATCATGCATTTTTATCTTTAATATTTCCTTTACTAGCTGGTCTTAAAGTTGCTTAAGTCTGTTAAATTAGATGCATAGTTTATAGAAACTCACAAAGCTAATTTTAATATTCATTAACACAGGATAAGCTCCGCCAGTGGATTTTGAGTCAGGATGAAATTGGATCAAGGTTGACTGTAGCTGACATTGCCACCCATATTCAGGTTTTATGATGATTGCTTGCTGGTTGGCTTTGCCGCATCTTCTGCTTCATTTATTTCTTTTTGCTTATTCATCTAGTGAAGCAACTAGACAAATTTGGTGGTTGCTATACCCCATTCACCATATATATATATATATATATCAGTTCACGATTTTGTACCTAGTTGTGTTTTTGGAATTGGTATCAGAAATACCTTAACATTCAAAACTAGCAGTGTTTTTTAATATGCTATTCCTTTAAATGATTTTGAGTTAGAGAAACTATTATGTGAACTGATTTTCTATCATCGAGTCACATTAGTTAAGTCAATTTCGAGGATGACTTTCTAATTTTCTCACCAAACATAGATACTATATGTAACAAGGTTTAGATATCAGTCTGAAACCAAGTTTAGTAAACTATCAGACTAGAATGGTACCAATATACTGAGGGGTATAAAAGATCTGTGTCATCAAGTATCATTGAACATAATACTTAAGAAAAACTAAATTAAACTCTATGTATAGTGGTATTAAGCTGTGTTTTGTTATATGTACTTGGTTAGACCTGTAAATACTGATCAATACAATTGGGTCCAACTGGTATTTATCATATACGAACATAATCTAATATATCATTTGGGATATTTCATGTTTGTCGAGATATTTTATGATAATAATAGAATTAATCGTGTATTCTGGTGTCAGTTTTCCTTTGTGTGATACTTGCCAACTCATTCTCAACTGTGAATGAATTTATTTTAGTTGTAACTACTCGAGGAGAAAAATAGTTTCAAGGAGAAGTTAAACGTTAACTAACAATCCTGCATATGCTTACAACTTAATACTTGTTGTTGCCATCGCATTATGGTGATCAGCAGTAAAACACAGATATCTTTTGGCAAAATTCTGCCTGGTGTAACATGTGACAAGGATTTGGGAGAACAGAGAACTATATCACCATGTCACACAGGAACTAGTTGTCTTTCAGCATCGGGCTGCATACTACTTTTTTTTAATCTTTTTTGTATTTGGTCTTTCTAATTAGCATTCTGGGGATTCAAAGTAGATCATTTTCTAGAGTTTTATTTACTTGATCTGCACAAATAGTGATTTATGATTGCTGAGCGTCCAAATAAAAAAAAAAATTGATGTGGCCAATTAGATCGATAAGGAGGTTATCAATAGTTATTTTGTATGGTCATACTTTTTGAATTGCTTGGATGTTACGTGGTTGCTTATGATCTTGTTTTGTTATTGAAGCAACAAGATGCCTGTCTCCATAAA
Organism: Musa acuminata AAA Group; assembly: GCF_036884655.1. Lineage (NCBI taxonomy): Eukaryota > Viridiplantae > Streptophyta > Magnoliopsida > Zingiberales > Musaceae > Musa > Musa acuminata. The sequence continues at coordinate 37,799,938 of NC_088327.1, forward strand.
TACATTTTTATTCTGTCAATTTCTCATTTTATTAGCAGGATAAATACATTAATCATGGTTTTGCTTTTTGAGCATTTGTAAATTTTCAATTGAGAATATACATTTCATGCAGAATGAGATGGACTTCGAAGTAGAGAATCCATCAACGTCACCAATATCGGAATTCCAACAACAAACCCAATCCACAATGCACTTTATGAACTCGAGCGCCCAACCATTGTTTGATCTATCTTCTCAGGCATCAACCGGTTGTGTCCCTCCTAGTGGTGACTCTGATCAAGCCAAAAACTGTGTTTTCTCAAATCCACTTTCCGGTCCTGCTCGTGGGAGCTTTCAGCATTGTCACCTTGCTCAGGGATGTGGTGTTTATGCAAATGGTGGGGCTAGAAATCATGATCCCAACCACAACCAGGAGCTTAATTCTCTCAGATCCAACGAATCATCTATGGATATGAATCTAGATAGTCCAACCCATCAATCTTACTGTTGAAATTTATCCCTCACGGTGATAACTTTTGTAATTCCAAGGATTAATTATAAGTTTTTGGGGACTAAAATGTTAAAGTTGAAGTTTTGATACCTGTCCCACGGTGATGATATTGATATAGTAATAATGCAAGTTTCTAACTTGTCTGCTGTTTCATCTCCTCGATGAAAATTCAAGTATCGATTTGTAATTAGTAATTTTCAGGGATTAAAATATAAAATTATTATTTTTTAAAAAATATATATTTTAAATGAGTTTATTTCTCATTATCTTTTACATAAATACTTTACTGTTGGGATCGTAAACAATATTAAGAGAAGCGGGGAGGGCGAATTAGTGGTTCGGTAAATGCATACTGAATTTATATCTGTTCGATCATCGTGACGTACGTTTACTCTCGATTCTTTTTTTGTCGAGACTATTCTCTTTATAACTTTTTCTCCTTTTTTTTAGAAGCTCAAGAGAGAATCTTTACACTTTTCTTTTACAATAGATCCCACTCATCCCTTATAAAACTTCTAATTTTAGGAGGATGAGACTAAACTTTAAAAGAGATTACAATACTATTTTCTAAAAGATTCTTTCTCCCTTTCTACTCTTTTTCTTGTTTTCTCAAGCCGGAATAATTGGAGTATTTATAGACCCAAAATTACTTCAAAAATAGAGCAAAGAAATGTCTCATCTTAGGTTTTCAAAGTACCGACGATACCACCACTTGACAGTATGGGAGATTGTCTAGTTGATACCATCGCTCGATACTAGTTGTACCACCATCGAGTTTTTTTAGAAAACATACACTTCGTACGTTTCATCTCATAAGCGATTCCACCGCCTGACCTAACTTTGGGTCACTAAATGAGCCTCCCAATAGGCCTAACTCAACCTTAAATCAAGTCCAATGAGCCCTTAATTAATTTGATATGGTTATACTCAAAGCCAATTCAATTAAAACCTAAACTACTTTGATTAAGACACGATCGATTACAAGACAAGAATACTATGTTATCCAATATGTCATTCGTTCATTTGACGCTTCTTCCAAACCTTTGGTGCATCGTCCTCTTCTTTGGCGTATTGTCCGATCGACATATTGACCTCATATAATATCCGATCTCCTTGGCGCAATGTCCGATCCTTCTAACCCGATGCCCGAACTCATGGCACGAAGTCCTTCTGCCAGCACATCGATCGATCCTCCGGTCGAACATCCAATCTTCTGACATGATCCATTCCGACCCAACGTTTGATTCTCTTACTTTAATCGATTTATTTTTCCATGAACGAAGTTAGTCTTGCGTCACTTAAACGATGATTAGATTATAACTTCATCAATTGATTTCGTTATCAAAATTCGATATTCAACACTTACTATCATTAATTAATTGCTAGTAAGAATATGAGAAAAAAGAAAAAGAAAAAAAGGAAGAACGAAAAAAAAGGAAGAAAAAGAGGAAATATGTAATTTTTAATTTAACTATTGTTATAATTTTTTTGCAAAAAGGTAAGAGATGTATTAAAGAGACGGAACATGGAGTGATACGACAAATAAGCTGACAAACACAAGATAAAGCAAGACTCCAATATATCGGAGACAACTAGTAACCATGTCGGATTGTGGCGTTGATGAAAATTCGCATCTAAACAAGAAGTGTGTGCATCGTTAGGCTACCTTTGGTAAGGCAAATAACTAAGGGTAATCTATCAGGCTGCATAAATAAGCAGATAAGATTTCCTCAAGGCAGTTGAGGAAATCTCCAGGTAGTTGAGGAAATATCTAAGCAGTTGAGAAAAATCCTCCATGCTGATTGTGTATAACCTCCCTACTGAGTGTGTATAAATAGCTGTCAAAAGCTTACTATCAAAATGAACTAGATAATTACATTTTATCCATTTCATAGTTTCTTCTACAATTTCTATCTTATTATATTCTTCGTTTAATTTCTACCGAAGCCTTCTACTACTTTTCTTTTCTATTCAGTTGGAAAGGGCAGTGCTGTTGCTTATCTCTCCTCTGGTGTCGTTGCTTCCTATTCCGGAGTCAGAGACTGCTCGGCAACCTCCTACCCTCACAAGAACCTCGCCTACACTACCTTGGTGGCCGTCGTCCTTGCAACTGCTCCTCGGCCAACAACCTCTCATCCTCGTTCCCGCATCTCACTCGAGCGAGAAGTGCTATTGCCGCCATCCTTTCCGCCACAGCCATCACTGCCTTCTTGCGGCAATAGGAACGATTGCAGTTTTTACAGCTTCTATCTGCAGTTGCTTCCCTCTATCGCAGCAATTTCTCTGCAACTGTTACTGCTGCAGATTTTTTTTTCTTTCTTTTCACCTCATCGTTGCAGATTTCTTGCACATCGTTGCAGCCTCCTCTGCAGTGCATCATTGCAGCCTCCTCTGCAGTGCATCGCTGCAGCCTCCTCTGCAGTGCATCGCTGTAGCCTCTTCTGCAGTTCATCGTTGCAGCTTCTTTTGCAGCGCATTGATATGCTTTTCTCCTCCTCCCTCCCTTCTATATCTTTACATCTTTTATAAAGATCACTTAAACCGCCACAAAATATTTGGGATGTCTTCATTTTCCTCTTCCGATATTCCTGTTTCTGCAGGGACTCTGAGTACTTTTCAAAGTCTTATCACCATCAATGCTGCCGCACTTATTCCCTTCAAATTATCCGGCGGCAACTACGTATCTTGGCGGGCAACTTTCTAATCTTCTATTTGGCTATGATCTCCTAGGTTACGTTGATGGCTCTCTCTAGTGTCCACCTGAAATGATCAACATCCCAAGTGAACCCAGTCCAGTGCCAAATCCAGCCCACAAACTATGGTTACGTCAAGATCGCCTCATCCTCCAAGTTATTCAAGCTTCCGTTGCTGGATCCATTGCCCCGCTGATATCCTCATGTACGACTACTACAGAAGCATGGTGCAAGTTACAAACAACTTTGGCAAATTGCTTGCGTACTCGCATACTCGGACTTCTCTCCAATCTGATGAAAATGAAACAAGAGGGAAGTACTATTGTTGATTATCTACAACATATCAAAGTTATCATCGATGATTTAGCTTTGATAGGTCATTCTCTCAGTGATGAAGAAGTCCTAATTTATACCCTCAATGGCCTAGGAGGCAAGTACAAAGAACTGACAGCAGCACTTCGAGCACGCGACTCACCAATATCATTCGAAGAACTTTATCATAAGTTGATCGACTATGAGACGTACTTGAAGCATGATGACAGGTTGCCCAAACCACCTATTACAGCTCAGGTCAATCAAAAATCCAAGAGGAAGAGCAACCAGTACAATAAGCACGTCAACAACGATTTGCCTAAATTACCTCCTAGCCCTATGGGGCCCAAACCAAACCCCCCTTATCCATATCAAGGTGGTAACTTTCATAATCCTCAGCCGTCATGTCCTGACTTCATAAGCCACCAACGAGTCGTTTGCCAACTATGTGATAAAGTCGGACACTCCGCGAAAGTCTGTCGGTCTCGCCCTAGACTCCCTGCTTTATCACAGTAGCCTCAGGCGAATTTCATAGCTACTCCAACTCCTACCCAACCTAATTGGATCGTGGACTCGGGCATCTCTCATCACATCATCTCTGATCTTCAAAACTTGTCCATCCACGACAACTATGACGGAAATGAAGATATCATCATCGATGACGATAAAAGAATTCCTATTACTCATTCTGGTTTCTCAACGCTTAGTTCACTTACCATAATTTTTACACTCGATGATGTTCTGTGTGCACCTAACAGTAAAAGAAACCTCATTACACACATCACAAACATTATTCCAAAGGTTTATCATTTGAGACAAGAGAATCTAGTATTTTTGTGGCATCTTATTTTTTTTTTTACTAGAATGGATGAGTTTGAAGAATCTATATTTTATTTCATGATACCATGATGAATAACTTGTAGTTCATTAAAAAAAAAAAAAAAAAGGGATGGGTGCTTGAGTTGTACAAGTACTAAGAATACAACATCGTATTAATAACAATTTAGTCATATTCCACATATCGCATCGATACCATATGAGTTGATAACCAAAAAGAGTTTTAGTAATCTATCTTATAGTTCTTAGCATTATCATTAAGGATGCTGATAGTCGAATAAAATTTACAATCGACGCCATTTAAGTTGTAGGATATGATAACACTAGCTAATTTGCTATTATTATTATAAAAAGAGACGATTTCTTTGAGCCCGAAGATAAAAAAAAAAAGAGATTCTATCAAAAAATTAATTATACTAAAAATGAAAGAATAACCTATTCAAGAGGAGAGTGAGACCCATCGGATTTCTATCGAGTAATTACATTCAAAACGTTGTATTCTCCTCTTTGAGAGTGACAAAAGAAATAAGATTAACAATTAACCAACCGAGTAGCCGATCATGTATGGGTAAACCTATCAAGAAATGTAAGCCTAGTGATAAATGAAAATTTTAGAATATGACTCTTGAACCATATCGGTTAGTACTCTCAAGAGGCAAGTGGTTCATGAATTTGTAAGTTAATTGGAGCATGAATTTCCATGCGATATGGTCACTTAGATAATTTGTTACACAATTAATATCCTTCAATTTATTATAAATCGATACAAGGTAGGAGAATGAGAATGGGACAATCAACCCATCATATCATAATTAAAAAACCCAGTCATAGGATTATATCTATATCCAAAAGATATACTTTCATCGATAATAAGATGATGGAGAAACTGTTTAGGGTGCCAAGAGCCTAATCATGAGAAGGATCAAGATTCATCACTAATGAGATATAGAATAAGAGAGTCAGCAAGGTGTAGAAAACACTCTTAAAATTTTAAGACATTGAGGTCGGAGAGTATAAGGTCCATATAGTTCACCATTATAGATATCTACTAGAAATCTACTTAACCCATAAAGAATCCTTCTCGGAGGTAATGGCTTGGAGATATCTCATTAGGCAATGCTTGGTTGAGGGTACAAATCCTGTAAATAATTCTAAGGTTGCGTTCCTCTTCGAAGAATAAATGACTGTTCAATAGACTTTATGAAATCCCTTATAGTTATCTTCTATCCAAAGAAATCAAGCCATAAGCTGCTTAACACGGGTCACTTCCTTTTGAGAAAGTTAAAATGAAGAACACCAATACATAATTTTCCCATGAATAATAGTTTTTATGGGTTCAACTCAACCCGTATAAGATTATGACTTACTCTTCAAACTCTCAATATATAAAAAAGATAGAGTCGATAAGAGGAAGATAGTTCATAAATGTGAGCCTTTTGGTGATTAAAAAATTTTCAATAGGAATGTGAAGAAGATGTTTACAACTTTGAATGATCATATGACAAAAGGACCAAGATGGTCTATTATGGACGAAAGTCCTTACAAGTGCTTATATGATACTATTATAGAGTAAGACAACAAACCAAGACTAGACAATACCCCAAAGACCCATTTAATTATATAGCACTCGGGTATCTCTATGGTGTTCTATTGGCTAATACTCTATATCACTCTATGGAACTAGAAAATCCTTAAAATAGCTACCTGGATGGTTTTCTTTTATGTTATTTTGCCTCTATGTGATGATTGCACATAAATTACATTTACAAGACTAAAACGATCACAAAATTTAACTAAAATAAAATTATCAAGCCTATTACAAGCCCTCTATATGCTATGTAAAGCATGAAGATATGGACATATACAAATATTATATCGAACATATTATGTATGGACTTGCTTCCTCATCCTCATCAAAGCATTTATGAATATTGCATCTTCAATCCTCTACTTTAGCTACAATAAACATTTTGGATTCTAGTTGCTCTCCATCATTGTTGTCTAATATTACTACAATTCATTCATGACTTTGACTCTAGTATAGGGTCAATCGAGTTATGTTGATTTTTATCGATTCCTATGATTCCCTTAGATGAAGGAAAAAACCATCCTCATATGTGCTAGTCTCTCAAACATCTTACGCTTCTTGAATTAGATGGATATCTATTGGAGTTTTAATGAGCATTGCCTCATAGACTTTCAAGTTTTGAGGCATTTCCTCTACAAAATTTGTTCGTCGGTTCCTCTTCTGCTTAATCATTGTCTTTAAGTAGGTTTGTATCATTTTTGCTTTTGATTGATATTTTATTAGAAAATAAAGTAGACAATCTACTCTCGATTGAATCAATTATCATTGGTGAGGATTTAACAATTGTTGTTTATCATTGTATCTCTTTAAAGAGTATTTGAACAAATATAAAGCTTCTTAATTGGATAAACAAGAGAATTAAGATACTTAATTTCACTTGAGAAGGTAAAGGTTATTTAACTTCCCCTACCTCCTCAAGGATTATGTTTCATGCATTAAGCTAATTACTAACCTTCACATACTCTTTGCTCACACTTCTGAAGTACCTAAAGTGTTTACACTCCTTGTGTTAAGTTAGCTACTATAATATACCTTCTTATTGCTATCTAACTTCTAAAATGAAAGAAGTTTTATCCACAAATAGTAAATTTTTAACTCGACTTAGAGCAAGTTTTCGATAGTTTTGGTTTCCTATCTGATTATACTACATTCTCGATTATTTTTGCTACCTACTCCTCTAAATAAAAAAGATACAATAATATGTACTTCCTACTCCGTTCATCAGTCAAGCACTCTTGTATTGACCATTAATCTCTCACTTTTGGCTATATTGATGAGAAACTCATCGATATCGATCTTACAAATTTCTCTAGCTTGTACCCCTCTACATTGTCTCATACTTGGAATTTGTCTTTACATTCTTCACCTTCTTAACCTCTTTTACAACCATACGCTCTTTTTCAATGAGAGCAAGGGACCAATGACTCTATGGAAGTCTCACCTCTATAATACCATGGTATTGTTATGCTCATGACGCTACTATTCATTATCTCATATCTATGTACCTTTCTATGTGATTGATAGATCTGCCTCTATGGCACTATGATATTACTTCGAGTCTATCTCCATCCTAATCAATACTTGGTTTTGGGTAGCTATGTCCTTTTGGACTTGTCATCGCTTTCTTGCTCCTTTCGATCACATACTTCAATATTTTTATATTTTTTGAGTAGTTTTCCTTAGTTAATAAAAAAATAGACTATATTTGCATCCTTGTTAGTAATATTCATTCTCTTAACCTTATCTTTCGATTTACTAAGCAACTTTGAACAAATATGAGCTCTAGATTACTCAAACTCTCTTGCCACTCCAATCTTACCTTTATATTATCAAGTCTTCCCTCACGGGACTCACTAGTATTTGCACCCAAAATTTTTTCTTGGTGGTACACAATCCTCATATACTAATGACCAAAGCTTTTATCTAACGTAAAATTTAATGCATGTATGAAGACTTACCTCTACAATACCATGACATTCACTTCTTGAATCTATAGCTTATTAGGACTGAAATCTACATTGGGGGGGGGGGGGGGGGGGTGGGGGGGGTTTGAATTAGTGCTTTCGTGAAATCATATCGGTTTGAAAATCTTTGTTCAATAAAGTCATATCGGAAAGACGTTTAAACTTAAAACATTTACAAGAATAGTAATAAGCAGGTAAAGTAGTTGTAAAATAAATAAACAAGCAGAGAAAGGGAGGCACACCAATTTTATAGAGGTTCGATCGTCGTGACCTACATCCACTCTCGATTCCTTTTCACTCAAGGCCACCGGCTTCTACTACCGATCTTCTTTCAACGGGTGAAGATCAACTACCCTTACAACTCTTTCTCCTTTTCACAGGTTCAAGAGAGAAACTTTACACTCCTCTATTATAAGTATTCCCTCATATTCTCTCTTAGAATAGCCTCTAAGCATATGAAGGAGGGAACTCAACTTTCTAAAGGGTTTGCAACCATATAATTATAGAGTTTTGGTTCTACTTTCGTGCTTTCTTAAGCAAGAAAGATTGGGATATTTATAGACCCCAAGTAGCTTCAAAAATTGAAGCTAAAATTTAAATCTACGAGATTTCGGAGTACTAGCAGTACCACCGCCTGCAGCACTAACACTTGACGGTACCATTGCTTGATAGAGCATCAGAGATTGGGCTCTAGCAGTACTACCGCCTGATAGGACGGTACCACCGCTTGACAACATTAATTACTGATGGTACCATCGCCTAGTCCGGGCAGTACCACTGCCCAAACCACCTGGGAGGCTGAGTCTTAGGCGGTGCCATCGCCAAGGCTTGCTAAGGGTTGCTGCATGGGCCTCACTTGGCCCAAAACAATCCCAACTCAAGCCTAATGGGCCTCTAATTGAGTTAGCATAATTACACCCTAAAACTAACTCAATTAGACTCTAAACTAACTCGATCTAGACATAATCAATTACAAGCGTTAATCCTATGTTGTCCGGCATGTCATTGGTTCATCCGATCCTTCGATGCATCATCCTCTCCTTCGACATATTGTCAAATTGGCATGTTGACTCCTGCAAATTCCGATCTCTTTGGCGCAATGTCCAATCCTTCAGTCCGATGCCTAAACTTATGACATAAGTCCTGTCGACACGTCAACTAATCTTCCGATTGGCATCCAATCTTCTGAATATTCACTTCGGCTCAACGTCTGATTCCTCCTACTTTAATCAGTTTATTTTTCCTTGATCGAGGTTAGTCTCACGTCACTCAAAATGCTGATTAGATCATAACTTCATTAATTGATTTCATTATCAAAATATGAGATTTAACAATCTTTCCCTTTTTTATGATGACAATCAATTGATGACGGAGTTTAAACTAAACTCCCTTATCAATATGCTATATTGAAATGAACATTAAATTCAAATTGAATTCAAGTCAAAACAATTTTAATCATAATTCACATCATATGCAATATATCAATAAGATTATCATAATAAAATCACGAGTATTGCATATATAATCATAATTTTAAAACATCAAAGTGTCATATCATACATGATTCAAATCATCATCATACCTTCTCTCCCTTTGTCATTGACAAAAAGAAAAAAAAGTGCAAATAGTATATTTTTGAAATATGCAATTTGTAATTCACTATAGAACATGCAAGCTTAGTAAGTTTTAGAGATGTGCAAGTTTATTAATTTTACTTTTTTTTTTAAGATGTAGAAGCTAGCACTTTTGCTTCTTCTTGAAATGTGCAAGTTAGTAATCTTTGCTTCTCTTTTGAGATGAGCAAGCTAGCAAGTTTTTGCTTCTCTTGAGATGTTCAAGCTAGCAAGTTTTTCTCATTTAAATGTGCAAGCTAGTAAGTTTTTCTCCTTGAAATGTAAAAGCTAACAAGTTTTACATCATTTTAAGAACATGCAAGCTAGCACATTTTACATCATTTTAAAACATGCAAGCTAGCAATTTTATCCCCCCCTTTATCATTGTCAAAAAGAAGGAAAGAATATAATTTTATAATTTTTTTCTATTATATCAATTTTCACATCATGACAATGATAAATTTAAATCAAATGTGATGAGGTATACAATTTATGAATACAAGAGAGTATCATAAATAAATCATGACATGAAAGACATAATATCAAAGATCATTTGAATACCAAAAGACATGATTCATTTTGACAAATCTCTTCTTTTGTAAATAATAAAAAGAAACATAAGAGAAAAGAATGGTAAAATATCTTAATTCATGCATAAGAAATCTCATGATTCATATAGAAAATCTTCTCTTAAATAAAATATAAAAATAATTTGAGAATAAAGAGTAAGATATCTTGATTCATAAAAGAAAATCATAAGTTATAATTTTGAGAATTCAAGATCATGATATAGATAAAACTTATTCAAATTTAAATCGTTATATCATCAAAATCACTTTCAAGAGATTCAAAATGATATAAATATATTTTTTAATTTCTTATTAAAAAATTGATAAGATAGAGATAGAGAAATTTTTAAAATACATTCTCTTTTTCTCTTTTTAGTTGTTTCATTTCATGTGATTGATTTCATACAAACATGCGCAAGTTTTTTTTCTAATGTCAAAACCATGTATCATGTTTAAAATAAAAAAATAAGATTTATCACAAAAATCATCGATATCAAAAGTGTAACATATAATTCCAAAATATAAGATTTTAAATCATCATTACTTTAAATCCTCATGCATAATATAAAATCATCAAGCATGATTTCATTGAATATAAAATATCTTTAATTAAAATTATTTTATTATTAATAGTTCTAATTCTAATGATATTTCCTTTATTGTTTTGGCTAGTGAGTTTTATGAAGTATTTTGGATCTCCGATCATAAGCCTTAAGCATCTACTATCAAAATATTATTTTTGCTTATAGCTTTCGATTTTAGAGATGTCTACAAGAAGGGTGTGTTTATTTTAGGTACTTATTTAGCTTTGAGTCCCTCATGGTTTGATCTATCATTCTTAGCTTTTGACATTAAGTCATTCATGGTTCCTTTAAAAACCCAAACCAACTTATGTGAGCCATACTTTTTGAATGGATATTTATATATAAAATGACCATGTTTACCACAAGAATTACATTTGTTTTCAAGGAAAACATGTAATATGGGTCCTTTAACAAAAGTAGTTGGCTTTTGTTAAGTGTTACTCACAAAATTGATTCCTTCTTTTCTATAAACATTACTCTTATTAGCAAGAATTATGTTTAAAGATTTACTAGCAATTTTAAATTTATCTTACATTTGTTGTAAAAATAAATTTTCCTTTTTAAGTGAGTCTAACTCTTCACACTTAGTACAAGGAGTTAACATGCAATTGTCATACTTATTTTTTAATTTTTTAAATTCACTAGCAAGAGAAGCATAATCCTTTTTTAACAACTTATTTTTTACCAACTAGCTTACATTCATCAAATAAATCATGGAAAGCATCAAGCAATTCATTGTAAGATAAATGAAATTCAATTGAGTCATTTACCTCGTCGTCAAAAGCCATTAAGACGTAGTTCGCCACCTCGTCTTTGTTGGTTAGCTCATTGTCTTCAGATGTACTCGATTCGTCCCAAGTTACCTTGTGTGTTTTTTCTTTCTTTGGCAGCTTCTTTTTAAGTTTGTTTTTATTCTTAGTTTCATGTTTTATGAATTTTTTAAATTTACTTCTATGTTATCATTACTTGAGCTTTAGCTCAAGTAGTCTTCTTTTGTTCTAAGTGTCAAATCCTTCCTGTTCTTTGGAAAGTTATTCTTAAGTTCATCATGTGCTATACATGTCATTTCATAGGTCATCAAAGATCTAATAAGTTCTTCAAGTGGAAAGTTATTTAGGTCTTTTCCCTCTTGTATTGTAGTTACTTTCAAATCTCAATTTTTAGAAAGTAATCGTAAAACTTTATTAACGAGTTCAAGATTCGAAAAAAATTTACCAAGAGCTTTTAAACCATTGATGACATCCATAAAACGGGTATACATGTCAACAATAGTTTTACTTGGCTTCATTCGAAACAGTTCAAAATCATGCATCAAAATATTTATTTTAGACTCTTTAGCTCTATTCATGCCTTTATGAGTTACTTCTAGTATGTACCAAATCACATGTGCAGTTTCATATAAAGAAATACGATTAAACTAATTTTTGTTCAAAGTATAAAATAGAGTGTTCATAGCTTTAGCATTCAAAGAAAAAGTTTTCTTTTCCAAATCATCCCATTGGTTTATTGGATTAGAAGACTTTTGAAAATTATTTTTAACGATATTTCATAAATCGAAATTCATAGAAAGCAAGAAAACTCTCATTCGAGTTTTCCAATATATGTAGTCCATCCCAATGAACATAGGAGGATGAACGATGGAAAGACCCTCTTGATTGCTGACAAAAGACATTTCTCCTAGGTGTTAAAACAAATGAGAAAAACGAGGCTCTAATACCAATTATTAGGACTAAAATCAACACTATAGGGGGGGGGAGGGGGTGGTGAATTAATGTTTTCGTAAAATCACATTGGTTTAGAAATTTCCATTTAATAAAGTCATATCGAAAAAATGTTTAAACTTAAAACATTTGCAAGAGTAGTAATAAGCAGGTAAAGCAGTTGTAAAATAAGTAAACAAGCAGAGAAAGAGAGGCACAATAATTTTATAATGGTTTGGTCACTCGAGGCTATCGACTTCCACTAGCGATCTTCTTTCAATGAGAGAAGATCAACTACCCGTATAACTCTTTTTCCTTTTTACAAGTTTAGGAGAGAACCTTTATACCCCTCTATTATAAGTATTCCCTTACACTCTCCCTTAGAACAACCTCTAAGCATATGGAGGAGGGAACTCAACTTTCTAATAAGGTTTACAATCTTAGAATCATAGAGTTTTGGTTCTACTTTCATGCTCTCTTAAGTAGGAAAGATTGGGGTATTTATAGACACCAAATAACTTTAACAATTGAAGCTAAAATTTAAATTTTTGAGATTTCGGGGTACTGGCGATACCATCGCTTGCAGCACTAACACTGAGCGGTACCATCACCTAGTCTGGGTGGTACCATCGCCCAGTTTGGGCGGTACCACTGCCTAACAGAGCCTTGGAGATTGGGCTCTAGCAGTACCACCGCTTGACAAGGCGGTACCACCACTTGGCAGCATTAACTACCGAGGGTACCACTACCTAGACCGCTTGGGAGTTCGGGTCTTAGGTGGTGCCTTACTTAGGTTGCTGCATGGGCCTCACTTGGCCCAAAACAACCCCAACTCAAGCCCAATTGATCACTAATTGAGTTAGTATGGTTATACTTCAAAACTGACTCAATTAGATTCTAAATTAACTTGATCTAGACATAATCAATTACAAGCATGAATCTTATGTTGTCCAGCATGTCATTGGTTCATTTGGTGCTTCGTCCGATCCTTCAATGCATCATCCTTGATGGGGATATAAACAGGAATAACCTTTGTATAGGAACAAATACTAGAAGACCAAAATACGCAGTGGAATAAAATGGAAACACAATCAAACAGAACACCAAGATATACGTGGAAAACCCCTTCAATGTAAAGGGTAAAAACCACGGGGCAAACTAGAGATAATCCACTATGAGAATAATGAATGTACAAATCTCAATCTCTTGCCCAAAACCCTAGCAACAACCACAAGAGAATAACTGGGATACAAGGATCACGTCACTGCCCACAATATCTAAAACCTCCCAAGTAATCACAACAAGAGCCTACTGTAGATTTGATCTAACCTGAGATGAGAACACTGCTAGATGATTGTGAACAGTCTCTCTGCGTTGTCCTTGTCTTCTTCCCTTTCTTTCTCTTCCTTTTCTGCCTTGTTATCCTTCTTCTCTTTAGAATCTCGTCCCACCAAAGATCTGCCTCGTTGCTGCCTTTTTATAGCTTTAATCTGCCTAAAAAACACAGCCACCACACCCCCCTAATCTTAATTAGGGTTAGGTTAAGAGGGGGTGTGGGCTGTGGGCTGATAAAGCCCACATGGGCTGAATATGGGCCATCAGCCCAACAACCTCCCCCTTCAGCCCATAAGAGAGGCTGTCCCATGACTCCTCAATGTGAAGCCATACCGACCAACTGTCGGCATATCTCCTGTCTTTCTTTTGGTAAGGTCTTCGTCAACATGTCTGCTCTGTTGTCATTTGTATGAATTTTCTGAAGCTGCAACTGCTTCTCTTCAAATACATTTCGAATCCAGTGGTATCTGACATCTATATGCTTTGACTTGGAATGAAACATTGGGTTCTTACACAAATGAATGGCACTTTGGCTGTCACAATGCACCACATAATTTTCCTGTTTCAGCCCCAATTCTTGTAAGAATTCTTTCATCCATAACATTTCTTTGCATACCTCTGTAGCAGCAATATATTCTGCTTCTATGGTGGAGAGAGCAATACACATTTGTAACCTGGATTGCCATGACACAGCTCCCTCTGCAAAAGTAAGTACATAACCTGAAGTAGACTTCCTCGTATCTATATCTCTTGCCATATCTGCATCTGTGTAACCTGTTAACACCGGTGGTCCACCTCCAAAGCTTAAATAAACCTTAGAGCTCCCTCTGAGATATCTAAAAATCCACTTCACTACTGCCCAGTGCTCTTTGCCTGGATTTGCAAGAAATCTGCTAGTAACACCCACTGCATATGCGATGTCCGGCCTCATACATACCATTGCATACATTAAACTTCCAACTGCTGAAGCATAAGGAACCTTTTGCATTTTCTCCTTCTCCTCATCACTTGACGGACTCTGTTCTGAGCACAACTTGAAGTGACCTGCAAGAGGAGAACCAACTGGCTTAGCATTGCTCATACTAAATCTTTCCAATACCTTCTCGATGTATTTCTCCTGTGACAACCAAATCTTCTTGCTTTTCTTGTCACGAGAAATCTGCATGCCTAGTATTTGCTTTGCTGGCCCCATGTCCTTTATTGCAAAAGACTCACTCAGTTCCTTCTTCAACCTGTCAATTTTAGACATATCTTTCCCAAGAATAAGCATGTCATCAACATAAAGTAAGAGAATAATAAAATCCTCACCAAACCATTTGATGTACACACAATGATCTGAAGCCGTTCTTTTGTATCCATTTTCTGTCATAAATGAATCAAACTTTCTATACCACTGTCTTGGAGCTTGCTTTAGCCTATACAAGCTCTTCTTCAACTTGCAGACAAAATTATCTTTACCTTTGACTTTGAAGCCTTCTGGTTGCTCCATATAAATTTCCTCCTCCAAATCACCATGAAGGAAAGCTGTCTTCACATCTAACTGCTCAACCTCCAAGTCTTGGCTAGCAGCAATACCAAGAGCAACACGAATAGAAGACATTTTAACAACAGGAGAAAATATCTCTTCAAAGTCAATACCTTTCTTTTGACCAAAGCCTTTCACAACCAATCTAGCTTTGTACTTTGGTTGAGAACAATATTCTTGAGTCTTCAACCTAAAAACCCACTTGTTCTTCAAGGCCTTCATTCCATTTGGTAGAAGCACCAAATCATAAGTGTGGTTCTTCTGAAGAGCATCCATCTCTTCCTGCATAGCAACTAACCACTTCTCTTTCTGCTCACTCTCAATTGCTTCCTGGTAACTCTCTGGTTTACCTGCATCAGTAAGCATCACATACTCATCTGTAGAGTATCTTCTGGAAGGTTGACGTTGTCTAGAAGATCTTCTCAACTGAGGTTCTGTGGGAACTTGCTCTCCTACTTCTTCTTGCTCAACATGTCCTGCAGGTAAATCAACATTAGGCTCTACACTATTTTCCTGCACATCTCCCTCATCACCCTGATATACTGGAGGAATAACTGGGTCACAATCTGCTAATCCTTCTACAGAAGTCTTGGCTGGTGCCTTCTTCTTCAAATCCTCAAAGGTTTGATCCTCAAAGAAGACCACATCTCTGCTCCTGAACACCTTCTGCTTTTCTGGATCCCAAAGCCTGTAACCAAACTGATCATGTGAGTAACCAAGAAAAATACATTCTTTAGACTTACCATCCAGCTTGGACCTCTCATTGTCTGGAATATGTGCAAATACGCGACAACCAAACACTTTCAAATGCTTGTAGGAAACATCTTTCCCTGACCATACATGCTCTGCAACATTACCATCTAGGGCTGTACATGGTGATAAGTTGATCACATCAACTGCAGTCCTCAAAGCC
This sequence comes from Musa acuminata AAA Group, assembly GCF_036884655.1. Taxonomy (NCBI): domain Eukaryota; kingdom Viridiplantae; phylum Streptophyta; class Magnoliopsida; order Zingiberales; family Musaceae; genus Musa; species Musa acuminata. The sequence goes on from NC_088327.1 coordinate 37,816,061, forward strand.
TCATCCCAAAACCTTTTGGGTAGCTTGGCCTGTGAAAGCATACATCTGATCTTTTCCATGATGGTGCAGTTCATCCTCTCTGCAATTGCATTATGCTGAGGTGTACCAGGAACTGTCATCTCATGTTGGATCCTATGTGACCTACAATAGTCATTAAACAATCCCGTATACTCACCACCGTTATATGATCTTATGCATTTCAATTTCTTTTCTGTCTCCCTTTCAACCCTAGCATGAAACTCTTTGAAGACATTAATAACATGATCTTTGGTCTTCAAAGCATAAGCCCAAACTTTCCTGGAAAAATCATCTATAAAAGTGACAAAATAAAGTGCACCACTTATACCAAGAACATCAACAGATCCACCAGGAGTTTTTGTCCTCAAAGGACCACATACATCTGTATAAACACGGTCTAAGGCATGCATTTTTCTAGACAGAGCAGCACTAGCAAATGAAACTCTATGTTGTTTACCAGCCAAACAATCAATACAAGGGTTCAGATGTATACCTCTGAGATCTAGTAATACCTCTCTCTTGGAAAGAGCTTGCAGCCCCTTCTCGCTCATGTGTCCCAATCGCCTATGCCACAACTCCATACTGAAGTCTTTCTCTGTAGCATTTAACTGCTCACCATAAGCTTTAGCCTGCAACATGTACAAAGTATGACATTTCTTTCCACTAGCTATAACAAGAGAACCCTTACTAAGCTTCCATTGCCCTCTGTGAAATCTGCTTTCATACTCTTCATCATCTAGTCTTCCAACTGAAATTAAATTCAACCTCAAGTCAACCACATGCCTCACATCCTTAAGTACCAACTTGCAGCCAAGGTTGGTCTTTAAATGGATATCACCCATGCCAATGATGTCTGCTGTGCCATAGTTGCCCATCTTGACAACACCAAAGTTTCCAGACCTGTATGTAGCAAAAAACTCTCTCTGAGGTGTAGCATGATAAGAAGCACCTGTGTCAATCACCCACTCAAGATCCTGACACACACAAGAAAATATATCATCAGAAGGAGACAAAATCAAATAATCACCACCCTGCACTGTAGTTGTAGTATTATCCTTTAACTCTGTAGACTCCACTTCTTTTCCCTTTTTCTTGTTCTTCTTAGGTTGCTTACATTGGTTCTTGTAATGTACTTTCTCACCACAGTTATAGCAAACAATATCTTTTCTTGATCTTAACTTGCTCCTACCCATACGTGAACTGCTTCTGGACTTTGACCTTCCTTTGTTCTCTGAGATAAGTGCTTGTGAATCATTCTGAGATATTGCCGAACTTTTTCTTCTCAACTCCTCATTCAACAAACTGCTTGTTACTTGACTCATAGTGACAATACTATCTGGCGCAGAATTACTAAGGGAAACCACCAGTGTCTCCCAACTTTCTGGTAATGAACTGAGAAGTAACAATGCCTGTAACTCATCATCAAGAGACATTTTCATAGAGGATAACTGGTTAGTAATACTCTGTATTTCATTCAAATGCTCAGCAATAGAAGCACCCTCTCTATATTTTAGGTTCACAAGTTTTCTGATAAAAAAAGCTTTGTTGCCAGTTGTTTTTCTTTCATAGAGACTTTCTAATTTTTTCCAAAGAGAATATGCAGAAATTTCAGTAGAAACATGGTGAAAGACACTATCATCAAGCCACTGTCTAATAAACCCAATTGTTTTTCGATCTAACCTCTTCCACTCATCATCTGTCATAGTTGTAGGTTTTGCACTATCCCCTTGCAAAGGTCCATACAAATCTTTGCAATACAAGAGATCTTCCATTCTTGGTTTCCATATCATCTAATTGTTTCCATTCAAACTAATAATGCGAGAAATATTACTAGCCTCCATGTTCAAATACAAAAATTAAATCACCAAAACCCCGCTCTGATACCAATTGATGGGGATATAAACAGGAATAACCTTTGTATAGGAACAAATACTAGAAGACCAAAATACGCAGCGGAATAAAATGGAAACACAATCAAACAGAACACCAAGATATACGTGGAAAACCCCTTCAATGTGAAGGGTAAAAACCACGGGGCAAACTAGAGATAATCCACTATGAGAATAATGAATGTACAAATCTCAATCTCTTGCCCAAAACCCTAGCAACAACCACAAGAGAATAACTGGGATACAAGGATCACGTCACTGTCCACAATATCTAAAACCTCCCAAGTAATCACAGCAAGAGCCTACTGTAGATTTGATCTAACTTGAGATGAGAACACTGCTAGATGATTGTGAACAGTCTCTCTGCGTTGTCCTTGTCTTCTTCCATTTCTTTCTCTTCCTTTTCTGCCTTGTTATCCTTCTTCTCTTTGGAATCTCGTCCCACCAAAGATCTGCCTCGTTGCTGCCTTTTTATAGCTTTAATCTGCCTAAAAAACGTAGCCACCACACCCCCCTAATCTTAATTAGGGTTAGGTTAAGAGGGGGTGTGGGCTGTGGGCTGATAAAGCCCACATGGGCTGAATATGGGCCATCAGCCCAACAATCCTTTCCTTCGACGTATTCCCTAATCGGCATGTTGATTCCCGCAACTTCCAATCTCCTTGATGCAATGTCCGATCCTTCGGCCTGATGCCCGAACTTATAACACGAAGTCCTTCTATCGACACGTCAATCGATCCTTCGGCCAACGTCCAATCTTCTAACATGTTCACTTCGGCCCAACATCTTATTACTCTTACTTTAATCAATTTGTCTTTCCTTGATCAAGGTTAGTCCTATGTCACTCAAAACGCTGATTAGCTAATAACTTCATCAATTGATTTCATCATCAAAATTTGAGATTCAACATAGACTTCTTCTCATCATATTACTCACTGAAGTGAAGCTCCCAACAGCTTCTGATCATATCTTTATATGACCAAATCCCTCACAGAACTTCTCTCGTATTGTCAGATTACCTCGAACTATTCCATCATAATCTATTGCACAATGTCACCTCCTAGTGACATCTCCATTATATTTTGATCTTTATGTGATGAACTCAAACTGTGATCTCTCTATATGTGGCCTCTGCTAACACAGTACAATGCCTCCATTACCTTCGATTATATTTATTTCTTTGGAAATCAACCTTTGCCATCTACTCTTAGGTCATATACAGATGAAGTACATCTTTGGGATAGTTTGTCATCCAATAACTCTTAAAGGCCACCGATTTTATTGAAATTAGTGCATCATTATTGAGATCCTAAGCCCTTAATTTATAGAATGATATAATCCCGCTCTTGCCTTTAAAAGAATTCATGTCCTTGTCTGAAGGAAAGCTTTTCACCTTTGCTCTATGTTTCATTTTCTATGTTGACTCCTTTCATATAGATTGAGCACTTCACCAAGTTCTACCTAAGTTGCTCTATTCATCGGTTTACATTGAGTTGATGGTGGCTCTCGCGCCCAGCATTCTACGAGTCAACCCTTCGTTAAGTCTAATCTCCATATTGACTTTAAGTGTGCATTCTTTTGTGTAGTCTTAGGTCACTCGCTCACTTGATCTCACAATGCATCTTCCAATGCATTATCTCATGCGAGATCGTATAATAACTCCTTATTGTTTGCTTGATCGGTTGAACTTGAGATCTTCCAACTTGAGATACCTCCCTCAACATGTGTGGTCCATGCATATGAATCTACCTTTAGAGAATTGAGACTTATCCCTTATAGATACTTATTTCGTAGGAACTACTTTCTGTTAGGATCATAATGACACTAAGAGAAAGAGAGGGGTGGGGGGGTGTGTGAATTAGTGTTATAGAAAATTTGAGCTGATTTTAAAGTTCAATCAATAAATCTGTATCGAAAATGTAATTAACCAAACAATGTGAGGAAGGGTTGTAAGTAAAGTAAATGAGTAAGCAACAATAAATCAAAAGCAAAATAAGGAATGAAAATTGATTTATAGTGGTTCGGTCTTCTTGACCTATGTCTACTCCTGATTCTTCTTCCCTCGAGGCCATCGACTTTCACTAACGAAATTTTAAGAATGAAGCTAAAAATTTAAATCCCCAAAATTTTGGGGTATTGATATTGGGCGGTACTACCATCATAATGGGGCTACGAATCATAGCTTAAGTAGTACTATCGCTAGCCTAGGTGGTACTATTGTCGGTATGAGTGGTACTACCATCGAAAATATCGAAAAAGCTTAAATAATGCTTTTTGACTAACTCAAGCGGTACTACCACTTGGGCGTGGCAGTACCACCACCCAAGCCTTATTTAGGCCACCGCTTTGGCCTTCAAATAGGCCTAATTCAGTCCTAGTTTAAGCCTACTGGATTTTTTGATAAGTTAGCATGGTTTCGACCCAATACAAGCTCAATTTGACCCAAAAAGACCTCGATCAAAACTTTAACAATCCAACTATATATTTGGCATAATTAAGAATCTTTCAATATAATGCATGCAATTCCAACATATCATTCAATCTTTCAGCACTTCGTTCGAACCTTTGACATATCGCTTGATTTATCAGCATGTCGACTTTCCTACGATATCTAATCTTTTGGCTTAATACCCAATCCTTCTGGAACGATGCTGGAACTTATAGCTCGAGGTTCAATCTTTGGCATGTTAACCAATCCTTCGGCTCAACATCTAATTTCCAACATGATACTTTTCCTAGCATAATATCTGATTTTTTTGCTTCAATAATTTACCCTTTGATGGTTCAAATTCATGATTGAAGTATTTCCTACATCATTTATGTCAAAAGCATATTAGTCTATAAACTCATTAATTGATTTCGTCATAAAAAATCTAGGATTCAATAGTCTTCCCATTTTGATAATGACAATCAATGATGAGCTTTTAACAAGACTCCCCTATCTATTTATTATTTTAAAATATTATGATAAACTTAAACTTAAATGACTATATATTCTTTTAAGTACACATACTAAATTTAAGTTGAAAAAAAAATGATCTTATTGATATTATGATTCAATCATCAAGCTCAATGTTCAATCAAGTTTCAAATTTCAAGTTATAATCATTTCAAGTTTCAAATTGGCGGGGGGGGGGGGGGGGGGGGTGGGTGTGAAATAGTGCTTTCGAAAAATTAAATTATGATTTGAAAACTCATTTGTTCAAACCCATATTGAAAATATGTTTAAATTGGAATGTGAGTAAAAGTAGTGAGTAACTAAGTTAGTAAATAATTAGACTGAAAAGCACAAAGGAAATACAAACCAGATTTACCACGGGCTATGATCTCTCTGATCAAGTGGAACCTCCTTAGAACATGCTTGGACTTCTAATGAGACCTAGGTTCCTTCGCTTGAGTAATCGCCCTATTATTGTTGCAATATAAGGGAATCAACTCCTCGGTGCTTGGCACGACTTCTAAATTTATGATGAACTTCTTCATCTACACTCCCTCATTTGTTGCTTCTCCTATAATAATGTACTCCGCCTTAGTGGTCGAGTCAGCAGTAGACTTAAATTTGTATAACCCATAACCTTGAGACTATTTCCTCTAAATATTAGTAAAAGATCATTAGTTTTTCTCAAGTACTTAAGGATACACTTTACTACCTTCCAATGTTCCAAACGGATCCACTTGATACCTGCTCGTAACACTTAAAACATACGCTATATCAAGCTTGATATGTAGCATAGTATATATGATAGATCCTCTCATAGAGACATAGGGTTTCATATCCATGTTTGCCTTTTCTATAGGAGTCTTTGAAGATATACTCTTGGAAAGTGATATTCCATGTCTCATTGATATGAGACATCTCTTGGAGTTTTTCATACCAAACCTTTTGACAATGGTGACTTTGTACTTGAATTGGGATAAGCTTAGCATCCTCTTGGTTCTTGCTCTATAGATCTGAATCCCCAAAATGTAGGATACTTCCTCTAAGTCCTTTATAGAGAAGTGTCAAATAACTAAGTCTTAACTATAGAGAGCATTCCTACATCATTTCCAATGATTATGATGTCATCCACACATAGCACCAAGAAGGTGATAGCACTCTCATTTGCTTTCTTATACATACAAGGCTCATCTTCATTCTTAACGAAGTCATAAGATCTAATTACCTTATCAAATCTTATGTTCTAACTTTGAGAAGCTTGCTGTAATCCATAGATATATCTAAGTAATCTGCACACCTTATTTGGACTTTCTTTGAACACAAATCTCTTAAGTATCATATACACCTCCTCCTCGAGGTTGCCATTAAGAAATATGGTTTTCACATCTATATGCTAGATCTCAAAATCAAAGTGTATTGCAATAACCAACAAAATTCAAATGGATTTCGACATGGCTATGGGTGAGAATGTTTTGTCATAGTCAACATATTGCCTTTGATGATACCCTTTAGTCAATAGCCTTGCTTTATAGGTCTCTACCTTTTCATCTACTCTGATCTTCTTTTTGAAGATCCACATACAACCGATTAGTACAATACCCTCAAGTGTATCAATAGGTTTCAAACCTTATTGGAGTTCATGAAATCTACCTCGAAATGCATGGCCTCTCACCACTTCTTGGAGTCTCTGCTCGTAATTATTGGGAAACTTAGGATAACATCACATACATAGTGGAAGGACAAAAAATAAACTCTCAAAATTTCCCATAGAAAAAAGAAGGTTTCATCTCACATGCTTTTGTAAAAATAATGATTTAGAAAAAAACTCATTCGATAAATCCTGTTTCGAAAAGATGCTTAACTTGAAAACATTCATAAAATATAATGAGCAATAAAATCAATAATCAATAAATGTAAATAGCAAAATAAAAGAGCACACCAGATTTAAAGTTATTCAATCATCGTGACCTATGTCCACTCCCAATTCCTCCTTCGTCACGGCCATCGACACCTATTAATGGTCTTTCTTCAATGGGTGAAGACCAACTACCCTCTTACAACTCTTTCTCATTTTCATAGGTTTAGGAGAGAACCTTTACACCCCATTTTTATAAAGTTTTCTCACACTCTCCCTTATAATAGTCTCTAAATTTTAGGAGGAGGGACTCTACACTTTACAAGGGTTTACAACTTTAAAATCATATAGTTTTGTTCTCACTTTCATGCTACCTTAAGCAATAAAGATTGAAGTATTTATAGACCCTAAATGACTTCAAAAATTAAAATCAAAATTCAAATCCCTGAGATTTCAAGATACTGGTGGTACCACTACCAATGCTGGGTGGTACCACCACTTGCAACAATAACACTAGGTGGTACCACCGCCCAGTCTAGTGGTACTATCACCTGACGCTAGGTGATACCACTGTCCAGTCTGACGATACCACCGCCTGACATAATCTTGGAGACTGTGTCTTAGAGACTTAGCCTTTGTGCCATCGCCTAACCCAACTTTTGGGTCATTGAATGAGCCTCCTAATGAGCCTAAATTAGTCCTAATTAGGCCTAATTTACCTCTAATTGAGTTGGTCTAATTACATTCAAAACTAACTTAATTACAATCTAAACTACTTCGATCTAGACAAATTATTATAAAGCATGAATCATATGTTTGTTTGGCATGTCATTGGTTCATCCGACGCTTCATCCGACCATTTGACTCATCATTCTCTCCTGCAACGTATTGCTTAATCGACATGCTTACCTTCTGTAACATTCGATATTCTTGGTACAATATCTGATCCTTTTGGCCTAATGCCCAAACTCATGGTAGGAAGCCTTCTATCGGCACACTGATCAATCTTCTGGCATTGTCCATTCCGACCCAATAATTGATTCTTCCTACTTTAATCAATTTACCTCTCCTTGATTAAAGCTAGTCCTGTGTCACTTAAACGTACACTAGATCATAACTTTATCAATTGGTTTCATCATCAAAATTCGAGATTCAACAATCTCCCCTTTTTTGATGATGATAACCAATTGATGATGGTGTTTAACTAAACTCCCCTTATCAATATGCTATATTGATAGAAACTTTTGAAATCATAAAATTATATAATATTTTAAAACATAAAAGTACATTATACCATGCATGATTCAACTCATCATCATATCTTCTCCCCCTTTATCATCATAAAAAAGGCGAAGTGCATCTTATAAGTTTTACAATATACAAGCTAGCAACAATTTTGAGTTATACAAGTTTGTAAATTTTGCTTCTTGAGATGTGCAAGTTTGCACTTTTGCTTCTTTTAAGATGTGCAAGATAGCAAATTCTTTTTTCTCTTGCAAGTTATCGATTTGCTTCTTCTTAAAATGTGTAAGCTAGCAAATTCTTTGCTTCCTTTTACGATATGCAAGCTAGCAGGTTCTTGAGAATATGAAGTTTAGTAAAATTTTGCTTCTTTTGAGATAGCAACTTTTCGCTTCTCTTTACAATGTGTATGCTAGCATGCTTTCTCTCCTTAAAATGTGCACAATAGCAATACTTTCTCCCTCTTTGTCATTGTCAAAAGGAAGAATACAATGGTACAAAATTTTTCATTTTACATCAATTTTCAGATCATAACAAATATTAATAACAATGATAAGTTTACATCAATATTTCAATCATAAAAAATGAAAGATCAAGTCATGAATACTAAAAAATCATGAGTTATTTTTAATAATCTCTTCTTTAGTAAATAACAAAAATAAATCTTAGGAGATTAAATAGTCAATGATCTTCAAAAGTAATCTTATGTTATAAATTCTGAGAAATCAAGAGAAAAATTTGAATAAACATTCTCTTTAGTAAAAAGAAGGAATCATAGTGAACGATTTTGATTTATATAAAAATCTCAAGTTATAATTATTAAGATCATGATTTGTTTGCATAATTCTTATCTTTAATAAAAGAAAAAATCATAAAAAAATCTTGATTCATAAAAAAATTCAAGTTATGATTCCGAGAAATAAAAAAAGAAATCATGATTCATTTGGATAAATCTCAATAAGAAGGAATGATACGAGAACACATAATAAGAGATCTTGATTCATAAATGATTTCAAGTTATAAATCTTTTAAAATCAAGATCATGATTTCGATAAAATTTATTAAATTCAAATCATCAAAATCACTTTCATAGTTCACAAGATTTATATCATAAATAGATTCATTAATTTCTTATTAAAAAAATTAATAAGCTTTCGGGGATAGAGTCATTTTCAAGAAAAATAATGCATTCCTCTATGTGATTGATTTCATGCCATTGTTTTCTAAGTCAAAATCATACATCATCATTTAAACCTGAAGAACAAGCATCATCACAAAAAATCATCATGATCAATAGTATAACATATTAAAACATCATCAAACAAAAGATTCAAATTGTTAATAATCATTTTAATTCCAATTGTCTTTCTTTTGTTATTGTTTGTTGTAGTAATATATTTTCCTACTTAAGTGAATATAACTTTTTATACTTAGTGCAAGGAATTAACATACAATAGTCATGCTCATTAATTAATTTTTTTAAAAAATAAATCACTAGAAAGAGAAGTATGATCTTTTTTTTTGTATTTTATATTTCTTACTAACTAATTTAAAAACAACTTATAAAATGCATCAAGTAATTTTATAGTAAGGTAAAAGGATTTTGGTTGAGTTACTTATCTTGTTGTCGAAAGTCATCAAAGCGTAGTTCACCACCTCGTCTTTGTTGGTTTGCTCCTCGTCTTTGGATGTATTTGTTTTGTCCCATAATGCCTTGAGTGCTTTTTTCTTCTTTTGTAGCTTTTTCACTTGCGGACAATTGCTTTCGATGTACTTTGGCCGATTGCATTCATAGTTAGTTATTATGTTCTTTTTAAGTTCATTTTTACTTTTAGTTTTTTATTTTATAAATTTTTTGAATTTTCTCATCAAAAGTTTTATGTCATCATCGTCATCACTTGAGTTATCACTCAAGTGGTATTCTTTGATTCTTAGTGTCATATCCTTCCTGTTCTTTGAAAGGTTATTCTCATATTCGTCTTATGTCATATAACTCATTTCATAAGTCATTAAAGACCCGTTAAGTTATTCAAGCGAAAAATTATTTATGTCATTTTCTTTTTGAATGATAGTTACTTTGGGATCCTAACTTTTTGGAAGAGATCTTAGAATTTTGTTTATAAGTTCAAGGTTAGAAAAATTTTTATCAAGTACTTTCAAACCATTGACGACGTCCGTGAAACAGGTGTACATATCTCCGATGGTTTCGTTTGGCACCATTTGAAACAATTCAAAACTATGCATTAAAAGATTAACTTTAGAATATTATACTCTACTTATGCCTACATGCGTGATTTCAAGTGTGTGCTAAATATCATGTGCAGTTTCATAAATCGAAATACGATTAAACTCATTTTTGTCTAAAGAGTAAAATAAAGCATTCATCGCTTTAGCATTTAAAAAAAAAATCTTCTTGTCCAAATCATTCCATTCGTTCATTGGTTTAGAATGCTTTGAAAACTATTTTCAACGTTATTCCATAAACTGAAATCCATTTCAAGGAAGAAAACTCTCATTCGTGTTTTCTAATATATGTAGTATGTCCCATTGAACATAGAAGGACGAATGATAGAATGACCATCTTGAAAGTAGAAAAAATATATCTCTCTTGGGTGTTAAACTAAATAGAGAGAAATTTGACTCTGATACTAACTGTTAGGAATATTTCGACACTAAGGATGGGAGTGGGGGGGGGGGGTGTGAATTAGTGCTTTTGTAAAAATAACGATTTAGAAAAAAAACTCGTTCGATAAACCCCGTATTAGAAATATACTTAACTTGAAAACATTCGTAGAATATAATAAGCAATAAAATTAGTAAGCAATAAAGATAAATAGCAAAAGAAAAGAGCATATTAGATTTATAGTGGTTCGGTTATCGTTGATACCGAGAGTGATGCAAAATGGGGGGGTAAAGCAGAATAGATTTTGATAGAAAACCAATAGTAGAGTAGTATTTGTTGGAATAAATATTTCGGATAGAAAATTCACAATAGACAAGGAATGAACTCTCAAAGAAAAGTCGTAGTATAATTGTATTTACTGGAATGAGTATTTTGAATAGAAAAGGCATGAACTCACGATAAAACTTAAAATAAGATCGAAAAATAGCTCACCACCAAGTTAAAATCACAAAGAGATGTAGAAAGTTCACCACCCTAAGGATTATAAACGAGGATACAGAACTGAAAAACAAAGACTCACCACTCAAGGATGCATCCAAGAGATACAAAGTTTGAGGGAATACTCCAAGAGAGCTTATGCCAAAATATCATCGGTTTTTTTAAAAATTCTATCTAAGCCCTAAACACCAAAATAAATACTAGTGCATGAAAGAACCCTTCATGTATAGGGAATTTTGAAATTACATGTTTTACAACTGCTGACCAACTCCTTTAATGCATTCCTTAGTCATGAAGAAAAGTACATTAAAACAACTTTAACTTTGTGCAGGGAATATGCTGACGAGCTGTCATATTTGAGTGGGCTGAGTTGATGACTATGAGGCAACATTGTTGGCAAAAAAATATACCATAGCATCAATAAGGTCCATATGAGCATATTGTAGTAAATTAGACACTCCCGTGTCAATCTCCCCTGATCGAAAAAGACTTGTTCTCAAGTCCTTGTTTGTTTTATCAATATGATTATAAAAAAGAACTTAAATCAATAATACTAAATGTTGGGGATACTCCGTAATCTTCATGTAGCTCGATCTTATAAGAATTTTTGTCAATTCTCTTAAGTACTTTGAATGGACCATCAGCCTTTGGTTTCAATTTTTTATATTTGCTCGGTGGAAACCTCTCCTTCCTTAGATGAATCCAGACTAAATCACCAATATTAAACTCCATATATTTTCTATGTTTGTTGGCAGCTTCCATGTACCTCTCATTTTGCTTTTCTATATTTGCTTTAACACCCTACACCCTCATGTAGCTTTTTTATCTGCTTTACTCTCTCAATAGCATCTACTAAATTGCTTAGTTATCGAATGAGGAATGAAGTCCAAAGGACCAACAGGATTAGAAACAACTTTAAAAGGACTTTTACCAATACTATGGTGCATAGAACGATTATAGGCAAACTCAATTTATGGAATAATGAGATCCCATTGCTTAATATTCTTGCCAGCATAGCTTCTAAGCAAATTTCCCAAGCTTCTATTCGTTACTTCAGTTTGCCCATCGGTTTGTGGATGATGCAAGCTACTGAAATTCAAAGAAGTGCCCAGCTTCTTCCAAAGAGTTCTCCAAAAATGACTAAGAAATTTTGAATCTCGATCAGATACTATAGTTCTTAGAATATCATGCAATTTAACAACCTCCTTGAAATACAAATCAGTAATATGAGATATATTATTTGATTTATTGTAGGAAACAAAGTGAGACATTTTTGAAAATATGTCAATAACAACCATGATAGAATCCTTGTTCCTTTGAGTTCCTGACAGTCCCAAAACAAAATCAAGACTCACATCCTCCCATAGAGCATTTGGCACAGGCAATGGAGTGTATAATCTAGAATTTTGACTTCTTATTTTTATCAAATGACACATTGGTATTGCTTTACATGTCTCTTCACATCTCTAAACATCTTAGGCCAATAGAAGTTTGATTGAACATGAGCTAGAGTCTTGTCTATATCGAAATGCCCACCTGATTTGCAATTATGCCATATTGAGCCAAAATTCACATCATTCTCTTAGAGATCTTTGAATGTTTTAAATCCAACCACTTTGACTTTCATTGCTGATAATAAAGAATGTTTTCTGCTTAATGTATCAGCAACTACATTTTGAACATCATATTTATGCTTGATAGTAAATTTATAAGATTGTAAAAACTTCACCCAAGCTGCATGCCCCTTGTTTAGCTTGTGCTAGTGATTAATAAATTTTAATACCTCATAATAAGAATATAGGACAAATGGCTTGGCAAGAAGATATTGACTCCAAAGAGATAAAGCTCAAAAAATAACATAAAATTGCTTGTCATAGGTAGAATATTTCTTTCTCATATCATTCAGCTTTTCACTAAAAAAGACAATGAGCTTTCCGTCTTGACTCAAAACAGCACCAATTCCCATATTAGATGCATCACATTCAATCTCAAACACATTATCAAAATTTGGTAGAACTAAGATAAGAGTTTCGGTCACCTTTCTTTTTAAAAGCTCAAAAACATCATTAGTCTCACTAGTCTATTTGAATTTATCACATTTCAGACATTCGATGATTGGAGCGATAATAAAGCTGAAATCCTTGATGAATCTTCTATAAAAGGAAGTTAAGCCATGGAAACTCCTCACATTATGCAATGAAGCAGGTGTTGGCCAATTGAGAATAGCTTCTACCTTACTTTGATCCATCATGATTCTATCTTTTGAAACAACATACCCAAAAAATACAACAGGAGGAGTAAAGAAATCACACTTCTTTATATTAGCATAAAGCTTTTGCTACCTTAAAATAAGAAAGATCTCTTTCAGATGATTCATATGCTCCTCTTTGCTCTTACTATGTACCAATATATCGTTAAAGTAAACTACAACAAATATTCCAATGCATGGCTTAAGTATATGATTCATAAATCTCATGAACGTGCTAGAAGCATTAGATAACCCAAATGGCATAACCAACCATTCATATAACCCTTCTCTAGTTTTAAATGTTATTTTTCACTCATCTCCGGGCCTCATTTTTATTTGGTGATTGTTACTCCTCAAATCAATTTTAGAGAAAATATAAGCACCACACAATTGATCAAGTAAATCATTTAACATTGGAATAGGAAAATGATAGTCCACTATGATTTTGTTGATGGTGCGATTGTCCACACATATTCTCCAAGAACCATCCTTCTTAGATACCAACAAGATTGAAACTACACAAGGTCTCATGCTCTCCTGAATCAATCCCTTTTCTATCAACTCGTCCACTTATCTTTGAAGTTCTCCATGCTCCTTGGGACTCATTCTGTATGCTGCCTTGTTAGGTAGAATAGCCCCCAGAATTAGATCAATATGATGTTGGATGTCTCTCAAAGGTGGAAGGTCATTGGTATCTCTTCCGGTATAACATCTTTAAACTCCTTCGGGATTTATTTCATGATTGCTGGTGTTTCCTTATGTTGTTCATTTTTCTCTACTACTACTAGAGCCATAACATGACCACCCTTGTCTAATTGACCTTTGCATTTATCATAGAACATAAAAGTGCTAACTTCCTTCTTTTATACACTGATTTCGGAAGGTTGTAATAGAGCTAAGATAATTTTCTTTTCATTCACCTTAAAAGAATAAATATGTTTGTAGTCGTCATACAATACCTTTCTATCATAATGCCAATGTCTTTCCAACAGCAAATGATAAGCGTTCATAGGAGCATCATCACACCATACTTTGTCTTTATAATACTTTTCAATAGAAAATGAAACTAAACATCTTTTAGTTACCTTAATGTCATTTCTTTTTGCAACCAACATAATTGATATGGATGTGGATGAGGGATTGTGTCCAACTTTAGCTTCTGCACCATTTCCAAAGATACCACATTCTCGAAGCTGCCGCTGTCCATGATCACTAAGCATACTTTGCCAAGAGAAGTTCATTTAGTGTGAAACATATTTTTTCTAACTCAACTTTCATCCTCGACCACATAAGACACTTGTAAGCTACGTTACAATACAATAGACAAAACATAATCTGCATAAGTAACCTCTTCCTCATCTTCATTATATTTTGGTTCATCATCGGCTTCATCTACTCCTCCATTACTATGATCTTCAACTAAAGTTACAATCCTTCTATTTGGATAATTTGAAGCAATATGCCCAAAACCATGACATTTGAAGCATTTTTTACCACTTAGGGATATAAGAATTAGGTTTTTTTTTGCTGCCAGTAGATTCTTTACCCTTTTCTTGCACCTTCGATATCACCTTGCTTTGGACAATAGGCTTGGAACTTCCTCCTTTTGTAGAGCCTTCTCTTGAATTGTACTGAGAACTCTTTTCAAACTTTTGTTGCTTTTCAAATTTTAATGCCAGCTTGCTCATATCATTTAAAGATCAATATGACTGTAGTTGAACAATTTTAGCAATCTTATACTTCAGACCTCCTAAGAATCTTGCAATAGTTTGCTCTTCTGATTCCACAAACTCTCCTTTTAACATTAGATTATTGAATTCTGTTATATACTCTTCCACATTAAGATCTTTTTGTTTGAAATCATGGATTTTGAAAAAGATCTCTTGTATATAATTATAAGGTAAATATTTTCTCTTCAGCTTTCTTTTCATTTTTTTCCCATGTTACAATTTTACTCTTCCTCTTACATTCTCTTTGTTTCTTTAGATTTTCCCACCAAAAAGAAGCATTCCATATGAGTTTGAGTGTCACAAGTTTTACTATCTTTTGTTCTGATGGTTTATGAAAATAAAAATTCTTTCTATTGTATTAAGCCAATAGTCATCAACATTAATTTTATTTTCAAACTCTGGAATATCTAATATTAGGTTGTATTTGTTCTGCCACTCATCTTGGACTCCATGTCTTACCCGAAATTTTCTTGACTCCCTTGGATGAGGAGGTGTATCATTATCAGAAGTAAATTCATGGACATCATTTTCATGCTGGTTGTGTCTACTTCGAAGTTCTTCGATTATTTCATTTTTTTCTTGTAGACTACGTATTAATCTTCGTAGCTGCAGCCTCAATGACTTAGCATCATCTTCATGGCAACTACCTTCACTAATTATGTCTTTTCCATTCCGCCTTGTTATAATCTCTAGCCTTTAACTCTAATACCAAACTGATACCGGGGGTGATGCAGAATGAGGAGGGGGTAAAGTAGAATAGATTTTGACAAAAAATTGATAGTAAAACTATATTTGTTGGAATGAATATTTTGGATAGAAAAGTCACAGTAGACAAGGAATAAACTCTCGAAGAAAAGTCGCAGTATAGTGGTATTTACTAGAATGAGTGTTTTAAATAGAAAAGGCACGAACTCACGATAAAACTTAAATAAGATTGAAAATTAGCTCACCACCAAGTTAAAATCACAAAGGGATACAAAAAGTTCACCACCTCAACGATTATAAATGAGGATACAGAACTAAAAAATAAAGACTCACCACTCAAGGATGCATCCAAGAGATATAAAGTTTAAAAGAGTACTCCAAGAGAGCTTCTGCCAAAATATCATCAGTTTTTTTAAAGTCCTTCGTGCATAGAGAATTTTGAAATTAAGTGTTTTACAACTACTAACTAACTCCTTTAATGCATTCCTTAGTCATAAAAAAAAGCACCTTGAAATAGCTTTAACTTTGTACAGGAAATATACTAATAAGCTGTCATATTTGAGTGGACTGAGTTGAAGACTATGAGGCAACATTATTGGCTGAAAAAAATATCATAGCATCTGCGAGGTCCATATGAGCATATTGTAGCAAATTAGACACTCCCGTGTCAATCGTGACATACGTCTACTCTCGATTCCTCCTCCGTTTAGGCCACCGACATCTACTAATGCTCTTCCTTCAATAGGTAAAGACCAACTACCCTCTTTTAACTTTTTCTCTTTTTCACTGGTTTAGAAAAGAACCTTTACACCCCCTTTTTTAAAAGTTTCCCTCACACTCTCTCTTAGAATAGTCTCTAAATTTTAGGAGAGACTCTACACTTTATAAGGGTTTATAACTTTAGAATCACATAGTTCTATTTTCACTTTCGTACTACTTGAAGCAGGAAAGATTGAGATATTTATAAACCCCAAATGACTTTAAAAATTAGAGCCAAAATGTAAATCTCCAAGATTTCAGGGTATTGGTGGTACCACCACCTGTGTTGGGCGGTACCACCACTTACAACACTAACACTAGGCGATACTACCACTTGACATTGGGTGGTACCACCACCCAATTTGGCCCCTAATTAAGTTAGCCTAATTATATCCAAAACCAACTCAATTATAACCTAAACTACTTCGATCTAGATAAATTATTATAAAGCATGAATCATATGTTTGTTCGGTATGTCATTAGTTTATCCGACCCTTCGGCTCATCGTCCTCTCCTTCGACATATTGCCCAATCGGTATGTCGACCTCCCGCAACATCCGATATTCTTGGAATAATATCTTATCCTTCTGGCCCGATGCCTGAACTCATGGCATGAAGCCTTCTGCCGACATGTCTGTTAGGATCAAGAGCGGCATTAAGATGAGGGGGTAAATTAGTGCAGTGGAAAACTTTCATGATTTCAAAAGACTTGTGTTTCGATTAAAACTGATTCGGACAAAAATGGTTTCGATTCAATCCATTTTGAAGAAATTATAAACTTGAAAGCTTTCGTAAAAGTGCGAGAGAGAATTAAGGAGTTTTGCAGTAATGTAAATTGCTCAAATGAAAAGCAAGCCAGGATTTAGAGTGGTTCGGTCAATGTGACCTACATCCACTTTCGGATTCCTCCTCTAGCAAGGTCTCCGGTGTCCACTAAAGGCCTTCCTTCAATAGGTGAAGACCAACCACCTCTTTTACAGTACTTTCTCCTTTTCACAAGTTTAGGAGAGAACCCTTATAAGTCTCAAACCTCTCTTGAATGATCTCAAAACTTAGAAAAGGAGGATGAGGACTCTAGCACTAGTTTACAACACTTTTACACCCCAACAACTCAAGATTATCTCAATGCTTTCGTGCCCATTCATGCAGAAAAGGATGAGATTTTTATAAGCTCAAATGGCTTTAAAATTAGAGTCAAAAAGTGTCACATCCCTATAATCCGGGGTACTGGCGGTACCATCACCGTTTCTGGGTAGGACTACCACTATTGATTTGTCACTAGGTAGTACTATCGTCGAACAGGGGCAGTACCACCGCTGGCAGCACTATTGCCGGTGGTACCAACACCCAGTTTGGGTGGTACCACTGCTCAGAAAACCAGGGGCGCTACCTTCCAGGCGGTGCCATCGCCAGCCATATTTTTAGGGGCTAAATTGGGTGCTCAATTCGGCCCAATTCATCCCTGTTAAGGGCCCAATTGTCCCATAATTAAGTTAGTAAGATTACCTCTCAATCCTAACTTAATTTACATTCTAACTATGATAATTAAGACATAATTTATAGTGCTTCTTGTTTCGGTGCATCAATTGCTCTTCCGACGAGCTTCCGGCGTACTTCTAGCGAACCTCCGACAAACTCTTGGTAATATTTCGGCAGACTCCTGGCAAGCTCCTGGACTTTACAATGATCTTCTTGCCAAGTTCCGACGAGCTTCTTTGGCAAGCTCCTGGACTTCTCGATTGGTTCCCACAGAACTTCCGACGAACGTCCACATCGAACTCTCGAACTCCCAATGAGATCTCGATCTTGACTCCGACACAATACTTGTTTCATGTCTTATTGCTATCGTAGTTTATCCTGCACGCTTTTCTTAACATATAGATTAGATCAAACAAATTATAATTGACTTCATCATCAAAATCTGAGATTCAATAATCTCTCTGTTTTTTATGATGACAATCAATTGATGACGGAGTTAACCTCAACTCCCCCTATCTATATGTCATACATGAGAAAAGATATTCTTGAATTCAAGGCCTTTGAATTCAAGAAACAAACTGATAAGATGAGTTAATTAAACTTATTAACATGCATATCATGATTCCTATCATGATCTATCATTCTCAAAATACGATGCCAAGTATTTATCAAAATGATGTCAAGGCATGACATCCAATTTCAAGTATAATATTTTAAATATGAAAGATGACAAAGATAGCAATTTATCATTCTATGGCAAGATATCAATTACAAAATCGTAAGTTAAGCTCTAGATATCTTATCATAATGAAAGAAATTTATCAAGTAACCATTTCAAGTATATATGATGAAATATATTGTATACATTTGTCATCAATTTATCACATTTTGGTATTATTTCTCCCCCTTTGTCATCAACAAAAAGGAGAACAATTCAACAATGCAAGTGTGGTAAAAAAAAATCAAGCAAGTTTCACACTCAAAAGTTCTCATCATTAGATGTTATCAACATTAAAACGATAGATTCCAACAACTTCTCCCCTTATCATCATAATTTTGCATGAAGAAGAGGAAAGAAGGCAAGGAGGGAATCTATTAAGAACTAAGTTTGTGAAATTATTTGAATCAAGTCAAAAATGTTAAAACATGCTTTCATTTTGAGAAAAAGAAGGGATTCTTGAAAAGGATCGAGATATCCATATGAAATTAAATCCCCACGAAAATTATCACACACATGCTTTCATTATCACACACGAGAATTCATCTTTCAAGGATTAAGATATCCATTGGAATTCCTTCAATTTTCATGAGAAGAATTCATAGGAGAGGAGTATCACATGAAGGAGAAATTCACAAATAAAACTTCATAGTGAGAAGAGCATTACATCAAATCTATTTCTTATCAAAAATTCATAAGAGTGAAATCCGTGAGAGATGCATTTGTCAATGACTTCCATGAATCAAACATCAAGATATGTATAAATACTTCATGCATTTATAAAATGTTTTGTCATAGATTTTCATCACTATTTGCATGAGGTAATATCATTAGTGCTTTATAGTACTCAAAGATTAAGAATCTGATATATGATTAAAACTTCTCAATATTTAATAGAAATCATAATCATCAAAGTAAACATGATATTGCATCATTGTATGATAACATGTTCATCATCATAGAAACTTTTAGCATCAAAGCACAAAATTTCCAACATCAAAGTAAACATGTTATTGAAGCACACAACCTTATCAACATGTAAAATTTGCATCATAAAATTATAATTTAAGTGAGTGATCAAAGAATCAAGAAAGTCCGAAAATGAAATTTAACAAATTCATGCATTCTGACAAATTAACATTCCTAATTCTCTTCTAATAAAATCAAATTGTTCTTCACTTAAGGGCTTTGTAAAAATATCGGCTAATTGATGTTTCGTATCAATAAACTCTAAGATTACATCATGATTATTAACATGATCTTGTATAAAGTGATGGCTAATATCAATATGTTTAGTTCTAGAGTGTTGAATAAGATTTTTTTTTAAACATATTGCACTTGTGTTATCACATTTTATGGGAATGTTTTTAAGATGAATCTTATAATCTTCTAAAGTGTTTTTCATCCACACAACTTGTGCACAACATACACTAGCTGCAATGTACTCGACTTTTGTTGTAAATAGTGCAATCGAATTTTATTTCTTGGAAGTTCAAGAAACAAGTGCGTATCCTAAAAATGGATATGTTCCTGATGTGTTTTTTCTATCTAATCTACATCTAGTAAAATCTGCATCAGCATAAGCAATTAGCTCAAAGTTCTCAGATTTTGGATACCATAATCCTAGATTTATGGTTCCTTTAAGATATCTAAGTATTCTCTTAATTGCTTTAAGATGAGATATCTTACGATTAGATTGAAACCTAGCACAAAATTCTATACTAAACATGATATCCGGTCTAGTTGCGGTAAGTAAAAAAAACTTTCTATTATACCCCTATAAGCTTTTTGATCAAAGCTTTCTCCACTTTCATCAATTTCTAACTTAGTGGAGGTGCTCATAAGAGTGTTGATAGCTTTTGAGCTATCCATATTAAACCTTTTTAGCAAATCTAAAGCATATTTTGTTTGACTAAGAAATATACCATTACTTAGTTGTTTGATTTGTAAGCCCAAAAAGAAAGTTAATTCCCCCATCAAACTCATTTTAAATTCAAGACTCATACTTTTAGCAAATGACTCACATAGAGATTCATTTGTAGAACCGAAAATAATATCATCAACATAAATTTGAACAATAAGAAAATTATTTTTAAAATTTTTGATAAATAATGTAGTATCAACCTTGCCTTTAGAAAAATTATTTTCGATAAGAAATGAGCTAAGTCTCTCATACCAAGTCCTTGGGGCTTGTTTCAATCCATAGAGAGCTTTAGTCAATTTAAATGCATGATTAGGGAGATTATCATTCTCAAATCTGGGAGGTTATTCAACATAAACTTCTTCGAAAAGAAATCTATTAAGAAAAGCACTTTTAACATCCATTTGAAACAACTTAAAATTGTTACTACTAGCATAAGCAAGGAGCATCCTTATGGCTTCTAATCGTGCCACAGGAGCGAAGGTCTCTTCATAACCGATCCCTTCTTCTTAGTTGAAACCTTTGGCTACTAATCTAGCCTTGTTTCTAACCATGATACCAAATTCATCTTGCTTGTTTCTAAAGACTCATTTAGTACCAATAACTAAATGATCATTTGGCCTAGAAACAAGCTTCCATACCTCATTTCTCTCAAATTGATTTAACTCATCGTGCATTGCAATGACCCATGAATCATCTTTCAAGATCTCATCAATGCATTTTGGTTCAATTTGGGAGAGAAAAGCAGCATTGACACAAAAATTATTAAGAGAAGAATGAGTTTGAACCCCTTTAGATGTGTCTCCTATGATTAGCTCCTTAGGATGAGCATCTACATACTTTCAATCCTTGGGTAAAGATGTTTCGGAAGTATATGCATCCAAGTTGCTAGATAGAGAAAGGGTTTCATTTAAATTCAACGCATCAAAATTAACATCATCATCAAAATCATTTTTCTTAATTTTGGAAACCTCATTAAAAACAACATGAATGGATTCTTCTATAATCAAAGTTCTTTTATTAAAGATACAAAATGCTTTAGAAATAGAAGAATAGCCAAGAAAAATTCCTTCATCGGATTTAGCATCAAATTTTTCTAAAGCATCTTTTTTATTCAAGATAAAACACTTACACCCAAAAACTTTAAAATATGAAACATTGGGTTTTTTTATTATTCCACAACTTATAAGGAGTTTTGGTGAGTAAGGGTCTTACTAGAACTCTATTCATGACATAGCATATCGTGTTTACGGCTTTGGTCCAAAAATATTTGGGTAGGCTATGTTCATTTAACATGGTTTTTACTATTTCTTGTAAGTTTCTATTCTTTCTTTCTACTACTCCATTTTGTTGAGGGTTTCTTAGAGTAGAGAAGTTATGATTGTATCCATTAGATTCATAAAATTCTTGGAAATTACGGTTTTGAAATTCACGATCGTGATCACTTCGAATTGACGAAATCATAAAACCCTTTTCATTGTAAACAAGTTTACAAAACTTAGAGAAATACCTAAAGCATTCACTTTTGTGTGCCAAAAAATAAGTCTATGTGTATCTACTATAATCATCCATGATGACAAATGCGTATTTGCTACCTCCTAGGTTTGATGTAGCAATTGGTCCGAACAAGTCCATATGGATCAATTGCAAAGGTCTAGAAGTGCTTATTTGGTTCTTAGGTTTGAAGCTATCTTTTATTTATTTTCCTAGTTGACAAGCATCACACACATTATCTTTGATGAACTTGATATAAGGAATTCCTCTTACAAGTTCTTTAGATGAAATTTGGGTGATTAGTTTCATGCTAGCATGACCTAATCTCCTATGCCAAAGCCAAGCATCGTCATTCAAAACCGAAAAGCACATTTCATTGTAAAGATCATTAATATCAATGGTGTATATGTTATTTTATTTTAGTGCAATCATAGATGTGTTTTTGTGTGGTTTTTCAATAATACAAGCATTAGATTCAAATTTAATGATGTATCTTTTATCACGCAATTGACTAATGCTCAAAAGGTTATGCTTTAAGCCATCAACTAATAACACATCTTTAATAGAAAAGGTGGATTTGTTACTTATAGTTCCTTTGCCAATGATTTTACTCTTGTTGTTGTCTCCGAAGGTGACATATCCTTCGTCTATGCTAGTGAGCTTAGAGAATTGAGATAGATCTTCGATCATATGCCTTGAGCATCCACTATCAAGGTACCATCTCTTGCTCCTAGCTTGTGATGGTATATTTTTCTACAAAAAATGATAATTTTTAGGTACCCATTCGACCTTGGGTGCCTCAAAAATCAATCTATATTGCTTATCATGTTGCATTGAGTCATTTGAGGTTCTTTTAGGAACTCAAATCAATTTATATGAACTACATTCTTTAAATGGATAATGATAAGCTATATGCCGAAATTTACAATAAAAGTTGCACTTCTTTCGGGGTGAAACATGCAAAGTAGGGCCTTTAACAAAGGTAGTTGGATTATGGTGAAAGCTACTCACAAATCTAATTCTGCCTTTTCTATGAATGTGACCCTTGTTAGCAAGGATCATGTTCAAGGATTTGCTACCAACCTCAAACATTTTTAAGGTTTTCTTAAGTAGCAAGTTTTCTTTTTGAAGTAATTCTAGTTCATCACATTTTGTTCAGAATGGTAAGCTATTTTCATGCTCAATCTTTACTCTATCAAAGTTGCTAATAAGAGAAGCATATTCCTTTTTAAAAGAGTTATATTTTTACTTAAGATTCTACATTCATCAAACAATTCATGAAAAGCACTTGAAAGCTCATCGAAAGTTAAATTTGCGTCAAATAAACTTGTTACCTCATCTCCAATAGCCATTAGTGCATAGTGAGCAACTTGCTCGGTGTTGGTTGACTCCTCTTCTTCGGAAGCACTTGAGTCATCCCATGTAGCTTTGAGAGCCTTCTTCTTTGGTTGCCTCCTCTTTGCTTAGGGACATTCACTCTTGAAGTGTCCCGGCTTCTTGCATTCGTAGCAAATTACTTGATCTTTCTTGGGTTCAAATTTATTTTTAATATTATTTTTAAATTTATTCCTTTTAATAAATTTTTTAAATTTCCTTGTTAAAAGTGTCAAGTCTTTATCAATGTCATCATCACTTGAGTTTTCTTTCAAGTGGTCTTCTTGAATTTTTAGTGCCATATCCTTCTTGTTCTTTGGAAGGATGTCCTCAAGCTCTTCATGAGCTTTACAAGTCATTTCATAGGTCATTAGTGACCCAATTAGTTCTTTAAGAGAAAAATTATTAAGATCTTTGGCCTCTTGAATGGTCGTTACTTTAGGATTCTAACTTTTCGAAGGGATCTTAAAATCTTATTAACAAGTTCAAAATCTGAGAAACTTTTACCAAGTCCTTTTAGACCATTGACGATATCCGTAAATCGGGTGTACATGTCTCCAATGGTCTCACTCGGTTTCATTTGAAACAACTCATAAGAATGTACTAAAAGATTAATTTTTGACTCCTTTACTCTTCTAGTCCCTTCATGAGTCACTTCGAGTGTGTGTCAAATGTCAAAAGTCATTTCATAAATTGATATTTGATTAAACTCATTTTTATCAAATGCATAAAATAAGGCATTCATAGCCTTTGCGTTTAAAGCGAAAGTCTTCTTCTTCAAATCATTCCAATTGTTTATTGGAAGAGAAGACCTTTGAAAACCATT
The DNA here is from genome assembly GCF_036884655.1 of Musa acuminata AAA Group. Classification (NCBI taxonomy): domain Eukaryota; kingdom Viridiplantae; phylum Streptophyta; class Magnoliopsida; order Zingiberales; family Musaceae; genus Musa; species Musa acuminata. The sequence continues at coordinate 37,840,378 of NC_088327.1, forward strand.
TTCTACAATATTCCATAATTCGAAATCCATTGAAATTAGGAAGATCCTCATTCTAGTCTTCCAATATGTGTAATCCGTCCCATTGAACATGGACGGACGGGTAATTGAATGGCCCTCTAGGTTGCCGGTAAATACCATCTCTCTTGGGTTTAAAACCAAATGAGAGTGAACCTTGCTCTAATACCAATTGTTAGAATCAAGAACAGCACTAAGAGGGGGGGTGAATTAGTGCAGCGGAAAACTTTCGCGATTTCAAAAGACTTGTGTTTCGATTAAAACTGATTCGAACAAAAATGGTTTTGATTCAATCCATTTTGAAGAAATTATGAACTTGAAAGCTTTCGTAAAAGTGCAAGAGAGAATTAAGGATATTTGCAGTAATGTAAATTGCTCAAATGAAAAGTAAATCAGGATTTAGAGTGGTTCGGTTAACGTGACCTACATCCACTTTTGGATTCCTCCTCCGACGAGACCTCCGGTGTCCACTAAAGGCTTTCCTTCAATAGGTGAAGACCAACCACCTCTTTTACAACGCTTTCTCCTTTTCATAGTTTTAGGAGAGAACCCTTACAAGTCTCACACCTCTCTTGAATGATCTCAAAACTTAGAAAGGGAGGAGGAGGACTCTAGCACTTGTTCACAATACTTTTATACCCCAATAACTCAAGATTATCTCAATGCTTTCGTGCTCTTTCATGCAGAAAAGGGTGGAGTTTTTATAGGCCCCAATGGCTTCAAAATTGGAGCAAAAAAGTGTCATATCCCCGGAATCCGGGGTACTGGTGGTACCACCATCATTTTTGGGCAGTACTACCACCGTTGATATGTCACTAGGCGGTACCACCGCCGAGCAAGGGCGGTACTATCATTAGCAGCACTGCTTCTGACGGTACCCCCGCCCAAAAAACTAGGGGCACTGCCTTCTAGGCAGTGCCACCACCGACCATGTTTTCAGGGGCTGAATTGGGTGCTCAATTCGGTCCAATTTAGCCCTGTTAAGGGCCTAGTTGCCATATAATTAAGTTAGTGGGATTATCTCCCAATATAAACTAAATTTACGCTCTAACTATGATAATTAAGACATAATTTACAATGCTTCTTGTTCCGGTGTGTCAATTGCTCTTCCGACGAGCTTTCGACGTACTTCCGGCGAACATCCGACGAACTCTCGACAATGTTCCGGCAGACTCCCAACAAGCTCTTAGACTTTACGACGATCTTCTTGGCGAGTTCCGACGAGCTTCTTTGGTAAGCTCCTGGACTTCTCGATTGGTTCCCGTAGAATTTCCGACGAACGTCTACGTCAAACTCTCGAACTCCCAATGAGATCTCGATCTTGACTCCGACGCAACATTTGCTTTATGTCTTACTGCTATCATAGTTAATCCTACACACTTTTCTCAACATATAGATTAGATCAATCAAATTACAATTGACTTCATCATCAAAATCCGAGATTCAACAATGTCGACCAATCTTCTAACATTGTCTATTCCGACCCAACAATTGATTCTTCCTACTTTAATTAATTTGTTTCTCCTTGATCGAAGCTAGTCCTATGTTACTTCAACGCACATTAGATCATAACTTTATTAATTAGTTTTATCATCAAAATTATAGGTGCATCTCATGGCCAATATGGTATTGGGCCTAGAGGGTCATACACATATGGTGGACAACATGACGAATAGATGATCGGATATGAGATATCCTATAAGCTCCTATTTTAATGGATCATTGGAAGAGACTCAATAAAACTTATGATGGTTATTAGATGAAGATCCAATATCCATTAAGCCATGGGTTATTGGATGGAGATCCAATACCCAAAAAGAATGATCCATTAGGGTTCATTAAAGGAGACTCTCTATAAATAGGAGTTGAAACTAAAAGGGTTATAAGCTAGACCCCTACTACTACCACCTTCTTCATCTCTCTCTACAATTTTCTCCAACCGATTGCCCCCTCTTTAGTGTTAGAGGACACCAAGAGGGATCAATCCCTTCTTAGTTGTTGCGGTTTGGTGGTGTGCGAACGTGAAAAAAGTACGTGCTACGCGAGAAGGTGCATCATCATCGTATCTGCTATGTGGATCACCGATAGAGAGGAGTTTGCAATAGCTTCTTTATCTACGGATTGAGATCTTTATATTATGGGATATACGATCTCCGAACATCTCAACTACTATATGTTGTTATCCAATTTTTATCATCTTCGAGTTTTATGTTCTCGATCTTCATACAATGATTCGATAAATCTGTTTTCAGAAAACTAGTTTTTATTTTTATTTTTCACAAATGATGCTTTATATAGTTTTTCAACAATTTCATCATTAAAATTAGAGATTCAACCAGAAGTGTTTTTGAATGTTTGATAAAAGTGTTGCCCTTGGTTTGCCCGGACCAAGTGCTTCTGTTTGCTTCCTTTTACTTGTTTTACTATGTTGTTGGACTTATCCGTGTTTCCGAGGTTTGAGGCTAGCTTTTTATGAATGTGACGATAATTGGTTACGAAGATATAAATGTCATGTTATAGCTATTGCAAAGTTAATTTTTTAATTTTTACAATCTCATTTATTGTATATTCCTAATGCATGGGACAAGTGGTGATGTGTTTGGCCATTACCCATTATGTCTAGGGAGAAGGTATTTTACTAGAAGAAGCTATTCCATCATCGCCTCTAACATTAGATTGACTTGTGGCATTCGGAATCCATGAGTACAAGGGGTGTTTTTTGTAACGTGGAGTTATAATCCGCTGATCATTTATTGTTTCGATGCTCTTTTTCACTGACCTTTTGGTCTCTATGTGAGGAACTCGAGGGAAGTGTTAGACCTTGTGCTTACTCTATTAAAAGGGAGAAACCAATCACTAGTCGGATCAAATTAAATTGGGTTGGGTTCCAAGATTTAGATAGCCTCAACTCTCAGGTGGCTTCCTCCAGTCGCGCATCGACGCTGAAGTCCACTCGGCATCAACGACTAGGCTGAGATCAGAAGAAGCCTATGGAGGGTGAGAAGCTATGTGATTGAGGTAATATTCTTATCTTTCTTTGCCCAATTTCCAAGATGTTACAGGAAATCTGATCCATTTTCTGATAAATCTGTGGCTGTATTTCTCATCCAGGTGGTTTGTACTCTGAACTAATAAGGACGACCGGGTGGCCTTTCTGCAGAAGATAAGCTTCACAACTCGAAACGTAGCAGAACCTGGTGAAGGTGTGAGAAAAGAAAAAGGATACTTCATCGTTATTGTCAGATATCGGAGGTCTCAACAGGACTCGAGTGTGTGTGAGTGTGATGGCCATACGTTTTCCAGTTTCTCCACGCTCGTTTCATTCTAACAGCCATGGCTGCTGCCTATCCGACAATAATTATCGGATTCGTGTTGATCCGACCCGATAGCAGCTTTAAATGGATGGACGACGTCGAACCTATTGCAGTAGGTGGGGGAGGACCACTCACCTAAATGGGCAATGAATGCGTCGAGATGGGGGATGCCATTCCTCGTGGCATGTCAGCATTAAAAGCTTGGATTGGCTACATATATTGCACAATCCACTTCCGAAAGCATCTTGCTCTCTTTACTCCCTTCGTCTTCCTCCCTCAATGATTACGTGCCGCTCTTCTGTTTCCCGATGCGTAATCTAAGCTTTAAAGACTCTCTACTTGTTTTAGATGATGCTTGTAAAAGGAAAGAAACAAGAAACTATAAATTATAATTTTTAGTTATGCCCGCATAATTTTGTCAGCACCGACGTGCCAATTGATTCATGTACATTTGTTTTCCATGGACGTCAAATAGTACGAGTTGATTTGGACCCAACGACGACGATGATAACACCATCGCAGAATTAAGCAGAGGTCCGAAGCTTAAACCGTCGCAACGGGGTATAATAGCGGTGGCAGTTCAAAACGGTGATGGCGTCGGGTCATTGCCATGGGGACGACCAACAACTGCCTTCCAGCTGTCATCTGAGCCCATGTTGGTGGCTCCTGTCGTGACTCGCACAGATGTGTCGGCTTGTCAGATTACGCTGACACGACCTTGAAAATTGATGGGTGAAAGTCGATGCACGATGTCGATAGGGCGACATGTATCACCGACACGCTCTTGAAGGTTGTAACGGGCTCGTACTTCCGTTACCACACCCATCTCTCAATAATCGACCTGATGTGCGTACATATAACGAAATTTACGATATATAACCAGATCATACCATATATCAGGTGCCGATAAGCTGACCTGGCATACCATATATCTGTGCTTCTCCCATTTAAATACCCCGTCCCCTTGCGCCCACTCGAACTTTTTGACTCCTCCTCTCTCTCTCTCTCTCTCTCTCTCTCTCTCTCTGTGCTGCGAGTACAGCACCTTCCTCTCCGATGGTGGGAACCAAACATTAAGGAAAACCTAGCCGACGCCATGGTGGGTGTGGAGCTCCGTAGCTCTTCTTCCTACTCCTCATTCGTACGGCTAGCCTGCCTTCTCTGCTTCCTCGCCGCCGTCAGACCTAGTGACGCCGGCGACTTGGATCTGCTGATGTCGTTCAAGGCCGCGGTCGCCAACCCTCAGCTGCTACCGAGTTGGGATCCCCTCCGGGGTCCTTGCTCCTTCGCCGGGGTCACCTGCAGCGCCGGTGGCCGCGTCTCTGCCGTTGAGCTGCAGGGCGTCCCTCTCGGCGCCGACTTCCGTGCCGTGTCGTCCTCGATACTAGCCCTCGGCGGCCTCGAGAGCCTCTCACTCAGCGCTGTCAATCTTACCGGAAACGTCGCCGGGACCCGCTGCGGCGGCGGGCTCTCCAAGCTCGATCTCTCCGGCAATGACCTCCGGGGATCCCTTGCCGACGTGTCCTCTCTGGCCGCTGCTTGTTCTGGGTTGAAGTCTCTCAACCTCTCCGGCAACTCCGTTGGGATTCCACCTATGGCGGCCGGAGATGGTCTCGCCGTTGCTGGGTTCGACCTCGAGGAGCTTGACCTCTCCTTTAACGAGATCTCCGGCGAGGACGACCTGCGGTGGCTTCTTTCCAACCTCGGCGCCCTCCGACGCCTCGACCTGGTCGGAAACCACCTCTCCAGCGGGATCCCAGCCATCGCCAACTGCTCCTACATTCAGCACCTGGACCTCTCATTGAGCGGCCTCTCCGGCGACATCGGCGTCGGTGTCTTCGGCGGCTGCCGGAGCTTGACCTACTTGAACCTGTCTTCCAACCACTTCATCGGCACTCTACCCTCCGACCTCTCCTCTTGCACTTCCTTGTCCTCCCTCAGCCTCTCCAGCAACAATTTCTCCGGCGAGTTCCCCGTCGACACCCTGACCGCGATGCCGTACCTTGCAACCCTTGAGTTCGCCTTCAACGACCTCAACGGCAGCCTCGGGGACTCGATCACGCAGATGCCGATGCTCCAAGTGCTCGATCTCAGCTCAAACAGGCTAACTGGGTCGATCCCCTCCGACCTCTGCCCGAACCCAGCCTTCGCCTTGAAGACGCTCTACCTCCAGAATAACCAGCTCAGCGGCAGCATCCCCAAGTCGCTGAGCAACTGCACCAGGCTCGTGTCCCTCGACCTCAGCCTCAACTATATCTCCGGAGCCATTCCTTCCGGTCTGGGCTCGCTCCCTTCCCTCCGTGATCTGATCATGTGGCAGAACCTGCTCGAGGGCGAGATCCCACCGGAACTTACCAACCTCCTGTCCCTCGAGAATCTCATCCTCGACAACAATGGCCTGACCGGGTCGATCCCGGCTGGCTTTGCCGGTTGCACTAGCTTGAACTGGCTTTCTCTGTCGAGCAACCACCTGAGTGGAACGATCCCTTCGTGGATCGGCCAGCTTCATAACTTGGCAATCCTTAAGCTCGGCAACAACTCCTTCTCCGGCCAGATTCCGCCCCAGCTCGGAGACTGCAGGAGCTTGGTCTGGCTGGACCTCAACAACAACCAACTCAGTGGATCGATTCCGCCAACCCTCGCCAACCAGTCCGGCAAAATCGCGGTCGGCCTGGTCACCGGCGAGCCGTACGTGTACCTGAAGAACGACGGGACCAGCGGGTGCCGCGGGACGGGCAACCTCCTCGAGTTCGCCGGGATTCGGCCGGAGGACCTTGACCGGTTGCCCAGCCGGCGGTTCTGTAACTTCACCAGGGTCTACAAGGGGCTCACACAGTACACCTTCAACAACAACGGCTCCATGCTCTTCCTCGATCTTTCCTTCAACCAGCTGAGCGGCAAGATCCCCAGGGAGCTCGGCAGCATGTACTATCTTCTGATCCTGAACCTTGGCCATAACCTCCTCTCCGGTCTGATACCACCGGAACTGGGGAGCTTGCGGTACGTCGCGGTGTTGGATCTTTCACATAACGCTCTCGAGGGACCGATCCCGTCGTCCTTCGCCGGCCTCGCCATGTTGGCTGAGATCGATCTCTCGAACAATAAGCTCAATGGGTCGATTCCTGAGCTGGGTCAGTTGGCAACATTCCCTCGATACCGGTACGAAAACAACTCGGGCCTTTGTGGGTTCCCTCTCCCATCTTGTGAGGACATCGCTGGGGCTAATTCCAGCACCCAGCATCAGAAGTCCCACCGCCGGCAAGCCTCTCTTGCCGGGAGTGTCGCGATGGGACTACTCTTCTCCCTGTTCTGCATATTTGGACTGATCATAATCGCTGTGGAGAGCAAGAAACGACAGAAGAAAAAGGATAACAGTAACTGCTCGAGGGACATCTACTTCGACAGCCGATCTCATTCCGGCACCGCCAATTCAAACTGGAAGCTCACGGCCACCAAGGACGCATTAGTTATCAACCTGGCCACCTTCGAGACGCCTCTCAGAAAGCTCTGTTTCGCTGATCTGGTCGAGGCCACCAATGGCTTCCACAATGACAGCCTCGTAGGTTCTGGTGGATTTGGTGATGTCTACAAAGCCCAGCTGAAGGACGGCAGTGTTGTCGCGATCAAGAAACTGATTCATGTGAGTGGGCAAGGCGACCGTGAGTTCACAGCTGAGATGGAGACCATCGGAAGGATCAAGCACCGCAACCTGGTTCCCCTTCTGGGGTACTGCAAAGTTGGAGAAGAACGGCTCTTGGTGTACGAGTACATGAAGTACGGGAGTCTAGAGGATGTCTTGCATGACCGCAACAATGTTGGGATCAAGCTGAATTGGGTAGCGAGGAGGAAGATTGCTGTGGGAGCAGCCAGAGGCTTAGCATTCTTACACCACAACTGCATTCCTCACATAATCCACAGAGATATGAAGTCCAGCAACGTTCTGCTTGATGAGAACTTAGAAGCCAGGGTCTCGGATTTTGGGATGGCAAGGCTGATGAGTACGGTGGATACGCACTTGAGCGTGTCCGCGCTTGCCGGCACCCCTGGTTACGTCCCACCCGAGTATTACCAGAGCTTTCAATGCACCACCAAGGGAGATGTTTACAGTTATGGTGTTGTCTTGCTCGAGCTACTCACCGGGAGGCGGTCGACAGACTCGACCGACTTCGGGGACAACAACTTGGTGGGGTGGGTCAAGCAGCACTCGAAGATTAGAATAAGTGATGTCTTTGATCCGGAGCTATCGAAGGAGGATCCTTCTCTGGAGCTGGAGCTGTTGGAGCACCTTAAGATTGCTTGTGCCTGCCTTGATGATCGGCCATTCCGTCGGCCAACCATGCTAAGGGTGATGACAATGTTCAAGGAGATACAGGCAGGTTCATCCATGAACTCCGTGCCTTCGGCTCCTTCAGCCTCGACCGCAGCGGATTTCTCATAGAGTTGGAGATGAATTCAAAGACTGGGGATGATTCTTACCAGAGGAAACAACTGATTGCATCCAGTAAGGCGTTTTGGCCTTTTACCTTAGCAGTGGTATGAGAAAAACTCTTGTGTAGCTTCAGTCTAGATCATATTATACACCTATAAAACAATGCTATTTATATATATTTTTTTTTCCTTCACATACTTCGAACTTAGTGTCTTGTCACAATTTCTGTACATACAAAGTGAATTTTCTTAAATTCCTGTTCCACTCTCTATAAGTGCTTTTGTCTATTAGTTGATCATTAATGATTATGTTTGTTTCATCTGCATCACAATATACTATAGTGTTTCTTCTTCTTACCAAATACTTTTATAAGTAGGGATTGGGAAAGAAATCTGCATATGTTGATGTTTTGACAGTCTATTAGAAATGTTTGAAATTTCAAAAAGTTACTGTTCTCTGTAGAAATCAATATTTACAATTTTTTTTCTGTTCCTCTTTTGTTCTTATAAAAAAAAATTATAACAGAATAATTTTTTTTTCTTTTTTGTCTATTAAAATAAGTTCTTCATCAAAATATTAATTTGTTATAAAAAATAAATATTAATCATAGTAGCATAAACAGTATAATAATTATTCAATCATAAAGTGAGACATCGAATTTTTTACATGAAAAATCTATTGCGAGAAAAAATCACAGGACCGTAATAGTTTACTTCAAACTTCCGCTATCACTAATAATGATAACAGTTTTACAAATCTTTTCTATAATAACTAAAGGATCACCCTAATATATCAAGAACACATGATCCAACCCTAGCCCCTCTTTCTCCGGCCATTACTGGTCAAAGATTGTTCTAGGATTTTGTCACTGTCGAAATATCTTTTGTCTACTAAACAATGAGAAGGCTATCGAGATTTTGTTAGTATCATAGTCATTAAGCTAGTACAAGCTATAGAGAGCCATTAAGCTTTAGTATCACAAATGTCCAAATGGATATTGATGTGCAACAACAGATTAAAGAAATCGTCAAGAGAGTGAGATCCATCGTTTAGCTATGATTTTTCCCTCGCTCATGTATTGGAGCTTCATCTATATTTGTTGGTTGTCAAGGTGAAGCAGAGACTAATCTCTCAAGTGGAGGAAAAGAAAGATTCAGTTCGAAGTACATGATACTGTGTTGGAGCAGAGGAGTGCCATAATTCATACACAGTGTCAAGAGAACAGTTGTGTCACAACGCAGTTGAACATTGGAAGAACATGACGTTAAATCTTCCCAAGCATGGAGAAAAGTGGCTATTTAATATTCGGATCATGTCCTTTTATGTCAACATGATCGATGAGCTCCTTAGTATAATTGGATGACCTGAGTACTTGAGACTGATATCATTGCCTTCCACAGGAGTGAAAAAAGCATGATGCAGTGGAACCGAGGGCATGAGGGTGGCTGAATTGGCCAACCTTGTCCTCTAGCTAATCGATGCATCCATGAAACGGAATCTTATCATGGACGGACTCCATGGCTGTTCCCTCGAGCTACTGTGACGCGGTTGATGGAGACCTTCAGAACAAGTTGATGCAAATGGATGGTAGTACTGGAACTACAACTTTCGAATGCTTCTTCTCTTAGGAAGAAGATGGAGAAAAGACGGAGGAAGGGCGAGTTGGTACATCAATTTCTGGTTGTTCTTCAGCCGTCTATTGTAACTTAGAATTGAGGCGAGGAGATGAATCGATGAGCATCAGCAAGTGTGGGAATAAAGCGACGGCCGGGGCTACAGGGGAGGGGAGGGGAGCGGAGCCGCACATGGGCGTGTCGACGGGAGGAGCTTGCTTGCCCCCCCGCCCAACCTGCAGGCTAGAAGGCTGTCATCATCTGGCTTTTCTTGGAGCTTCAACTCTTCGTTCGTGGGGGCAACTCGTGCTTCCAATCCCTTTCGTGACTGCCACAGCTCACCTGCATGTCTCTTTAGAGAGAGAGAGAGAGAGAGAGAGAGAGAAGGAACGTAATGATGCCATTGGTTCACAGCATACCTGATTTGAATCAAATATAATTTCAGTGGGTTGGGGTTAGGCCGAACCGGAGTCGGACCGGCTCGTCCACGTTTCGACACGTGGCGGGAGACAGGGGAGTTGATTGAAAGGCCATGGAGATGTTGACGGGACGCGAGATTCACTGTAACAAAGCACAATTATTTGGTCGGACGGCGAGCTCGGCCAACCCAGCCATGTCGCAATGCAGAACGAGGACAAGCCTCCTGTGGTAAGTAGTACTACCACTGCTCCTCTGTGCAAGAAGCATGGGTTTCGAGAGAGAGATATATATAAAGTGGTGCATCATTCAGCTCGTGAGCAGTAAACGGGCTTTGGTTGCATTGTAAGATTTTTCTTTAGCATTCTGGAATATGTTTTGCCCATCACCAGTCTCCATCTTTGAGTTGTCTCTCCTTCCCACCTGCTTTAGCGCTGGCCTAATCTTACTGTGATCTTTGCTTCGATGCCTTGTCCTTGTAGAGGTCCCACCCCTCTACCATCTTTTTATCTTTGAGACAACTCCACCCAACTTTAAATTGCCTTCTCAGCATACTTGACTCGCTACGTATCCTTGGACAACATATTAAGAATGTAAATGTATATGCCTGCTCTCATGTTGTTTTCTTTGTCCCTTGTTGGTGAACTAGCATTCCTTCTCTCCCCCTTTTCATTCTTTCTCCCCTTCTCATTCATTATTTTATGGGTGATGTCTTCAGTCTTATGTTTCTTCTGACCCAGTCTTTCTGGCAACTCTGTGATTCTTATTCCGAACAGCAACAAGTATCATCACCTACGCTGATTTGTTACTCGAGAAATCTTAATGCCTGTTTCACTAAGAAATCTGATGAGAGCACGTCATAAAATTTAATGCCTCATCAATCTTTTTTCCTTTTCATTTTATAGATCCCTTGTATATTGAACCCCTCAACCACCTAACTAATGAGACACAATTTACTAAGAATCAAGCATAAATTATACCATCTATTAAATTTATAGTACATTGTACTTTGATGATTTTAAATTTTTTATAAATATCTCAATATACAAATCATTTTCTTGAAATTTGATAGTGTTGACGTTGAAATTTATTGTCTTAAAACTTAGGAGCATTCAATACTCATCATGTACTTTATCATTCTTTCACATGAGAAAGAATTTATCCACGAGTTGTCATCATTATTGCCATGATGAACTGATAAATCTTGAATGTTAAGTGTTGAGTGAGTATGAATATTAAGAGAAAGTTTAATCTTATAAGTATTGTCATTAATTCTCTTGAAAACTTGGCAAAAATTAATTTTCTTCTCTTTCAGTTTACTGTAAGTTCTTATTGAAAAATATTTTTTTTCACAAAGATCCAAACAAAATCTCCTTCTTCAAAGATCATCACTCATTGACGCTTGTTGGCTTTTTCTCAGTAAACTTGGTTGCTAGCTTCAAGCTTTTTCTTTACTTCATTAATTTTTGTTATAATAATAACAAAATTATCTCCTTTTTAAAGATACTTTAGCAAAATCTAGATAATAAGGTGAAATATGATCATAAATAATCTCAAGTGGACTCTTGCCCATAGAAGGGTTAACCACATAGTTATAAGCAAATTTGTGATCTCATTATTTTGATCTTTTTGCAATAAAGCATCCTAGTAGATTACCTAAAGTCTTATTAACAACCTTAGTTTCTCCATTTGTTTGAGGATGATAAGAACTCCCTTATAATAGGTTGGTATCAAATTTCTTTCATAAGCATCTCCAAAAATGATTAAAAAATATAGTATCTCTAACTAATATGATAGATTGAGGAATTTCATGAAATTTGACCACTTTATTAAAAAAAAGGTTACCAATATAAGAAGCATCCATGGTAATTTTGCAAGAAATAAAATGTGTCATTTTGAAATATCAATCAATAACAACAAAAATAAAAACCATACCTCTTTGAGTTTTTGGTAGACCATTATAAAATCCGTACTAACACAAAGCATCAGGAATTGATAAAGGAGTATATGCACCCAAGATTTTAAGTTTTCCCTTTTTGAAGTTTAGTATATTCTACATGTAACATCTCCATAAATTGTAGGTCAAAAATATTTTCTTCTGACAAGAAGTACTATTTTATATCTCTCAAAATGATCTCCTAGTCCACTAGTGTAGTTTTTAGATAATATACTTTTTTTAGAGAATATTTAGGAATACTAAGTTGAGTTCCACGAAGAAAAAAATCATCTTTGATAATATTATCTTTATGATGACTCTTCGTACATAATTTTCATGGTTATCCAAAATCTTCATCATTAGAGTAAGTATTTCTTATTTCATCAAATTCTTTTAGTTGTGCTCACATAGTCATGACAAAAGTATATTCTTATAAAAATATCACCCATCTTACATGTCGTCTATTGAGATTTGCTTGATAAGTTATATATTTAAGAGCTTTATGATAAGAATTTAAGATAAATTATTTTTTGATAAGAAAGGTGTTAGGATCGGAGCGGCACTAAGAGGGGGGGGTGAATTAGTGCAGCGGATTAAAACTTCGATTTTAATCAAAATCTTTCGTACGTTAAGAACGAAACTTGAGAAATTTAACTTGAAGGCGTATTCTTAAAGTTGCGCAGCAAGAGTAATACAAACTAAAGCAGTAAGAAGATTTGCAGTAATGTAAATGACAATAATAAAACGCAAACCAGAGATTACGCCGATTTTTAGAGTGGTTCGGTCAAATGACCTACTCCACTTGCGAGGCCCCTCTTCGATGAGGCTCCCACCTTCCACTAGCAAGTCTCTTGAAATGGAAGGGTAAACACCCCTCTTACAACCTTTTACAAGCAGCTCAACCTCTTACAAATTTTAAATAAAAAAGAAGGAGGAGAACTCTCTAGCAAATTGAAAACAAGACTTGCTAAGACTTTCTAAGACTTTTCTCTCAATCAAAATGCTTCTCAAAAGTTGTAACCTCAGCTGAGATTTGAGGGGTATTTATAGGCCTCAAGAGGATTCAAATTTTGGGCTCCAAAATTTGAATTCTCTTAGGGTTCCCGGTGCTGGCGGTTCCACCGCCCAGGCGGTGCCACCGCCCAGCGCTCGGGTGCTGGACGGTGCAACCGCCCAGCCAAGGAGGTGTCACCGCCCAGCACTCGGGTGCTGGGCGGTGCCACCGCCTACAGTGTTTTCAGCCCGACTACAGTGTTTTCAGCCACTAGTTGGGCTTCAATCTTGGCTCTCTAGTTCGCTGGTTTAGCTTAATTTTTAGCCTAAACCAACTCTGACTTTGGGCCCAGTTGGCCCCTAACCAGGATATAGGATTATCTCTTAATCCTAATCCTAATTACAAGTGGACTACATAACCAAAACACATCCTAAGCAAATTTTCAACCGCGAACGTCGAGTCTTGTTCTGGCGAGCTTTCCGACGAACTTTCTGCCGACGGGCTTCTAGCAAGCTCCCGAACTTGTGATGACTTTAATGAGTAGCCGAGCCTTCTCGGTGATCTCCGTGAACCTCCGACGATCTCTTCGGCGAACTTCCGAAAATTCCGACAGGTTCCCGATTTCTTCTCGGTTGGTTCTGGCAGCATCTCCGACGATTCTTCGGACTCTTAAACGTCCATCGAACTTGACTCCGGTATTCTCGCTTTGTGTTTTCTGGTTATCGTAGTTAATCCTGCACACTTAACTCAATAATATGGATTAGATCAAATAACCCATCAATTGATTTTATCATCAAAATCCGAGATTCAACAATCTCCCCCTTTTTGATGATGACAATCAATTGATGACGGAGTTAAACGTAACTCCCCCTATCTATATGCCATATTATGAGAAGATAAAACACTTGAATTTCATCATTGAATTCAAGTATAAACCTATAAGCTCTAACCGTAGAACTTATCGTTATTCTCATTAAGCATAATGTAAATGCGAAACTTTGATGAAAATCTTTTTCAAGTCGAAAGATAAGAGACAAATTTTACTATGACAAGAGATAAAGATTTTCAACTTGAATTGCATGATTATACATTTTAGACATTCATATCACACAAGTTTTTTGTAATTCATATTAGCCATGCTATCGTTTTGGTGTAAGTCATCACTTCTCCCCCTTTGTCATCAACAAAAAGAGACAAGCCAGCTTATTGATGATCATAGAAAAAGGTTTAGCATTTAACAAAGGTCTTCATTCAAATTTGCCAGAAAAAGACATCATCATCTATGCAGATTAAGATCAGTTATCGTACAATTGATGACAAACATGAACTTGTTTTTTTTTTTTTTTTTAAAAGCAAACAGGACAGAATAAAAAGATACATCAATTTAATCCTTAGGAGGTAATCCACAGTGCTGATACATGATATCTATTTTTTCATTCATCTGTCGTAGTGTCTTCAAAATTTCAACTTGTTGATTCTGAATTTGTTCTTGCTGTGATTTGATCTGAGATAGCTCCGCCATAATGATATCTTCAGAGGAGGAAACAGGAGCTGAAGGTGCTGCTCCAAAGGGACTAGGAGGAGGAGATTCATTTCCCATAAGAATTGGTGTTTCGGGTTGTTCTATTGGTGTAGGAATTGGATCCGTTCTTCTAGGCTGCCTAACCCATATGCCATTGCTAAAAGTGCACCTAAGTTTTTTTAGCAGGTTTTTATTTATTATGTTATATCGATCATTTTGAATAGATTCTTCATTGGGTGGAATGCAAATGTCATAGGCATGAAGAATTCTAGTGATTAACCTCCCATATGGCAATATAGTATCCTTAGTCATAATTTCCTGCATGTGTTGGCGAATCAAGTACCCGAAACAATTATGCTGACCGGTCATAATCCAATACATGGTTCCTATCTCTAATTGACTTACTTCGTCAAGATGAAATTGTTTGGGGAATATGATGCTCGTGATAATGTGATGAAGAATTTTAGAGTTGAAAGGCATTAAGTGTTCACAGCTCTTGGGTAGGAAGTCAAGGTTTGGGTTTGCAAAAATTGTTTTCACGGCTTCGGAATAGGTTGCTCCTATTTTTTTGACGTCCCATTTACCTTTAAAATAGCATCCCCTATCTTTTTCAGTTATGCCAATTAGCTCACAAATGGTGCTGTCAAAAATTCTAATGGGTGTTCCTAGAATGTAAGTGCTTAGGCTATCATTGTCTTCATATAGGTTGGTATAGAACAATCTCACTAACCGTGGATAGATTGGTTCATCTATTTGTAGTAGAGGTAGAGCTTCTAGTTGAGCAAACCACTTAATGGGATCTAAGTCCTCTAGTTCATCCAAATCAATGTATTTTCCCTTATGGACACATCGGGTTTCAAATTTTGGAAAGCTAAGGGCTACCTCTTTTGATCTAAAAAGGTCATGGTTATATGAATCTCCTTCAATCCTTATTCCTTTTGATCTCTTTGGAGCCATTTTCTAGACAAGATGATGATGAGATTGTGAAAAATATGCAAGAGAAAGAGAAAAGAAAGGAGGGATTTCAAGAGTTACCTTGTGGAGATTATGTTGAGAGATGGAAAGCTTGGACCACCAAGAATCCTTCTCCAATGTTTCTAAGAGTTAGAATGAGAGTTAGAGGGAATGGGAGAGGGTTTTGGAGAGGTCTTTCTTCGGGTTGGGGGCGGTGTCACCGCCGGCCCTAACCCCTCGGGTTAAAAGGGTGACTCGGTCGGTGTCACCGCCAAACTGGTCGGTGTCACCGCCTGGCGCCCGAGCGCCAATCGGTGCAACCGCCGGATCTGGCGGTGCCACCGCTGGCATCACACAGAGGAAAGAAAAAACTTTTCTTCCTTCCTTTTGTTTAGCTTCTTCCCTCAAGATCATAATTTATACTTTAATGGATCATTTTGAATTGAAGAAGAAGGAAGAATTCAAATTCATAAACGAAGGGAAAAGAACGAGTCCTTTTTGTGAAGTTCATTTTAGGGACAATTTAGCATGCCTAATTCCCTTCGTATGAATTCAAATTGGTCTTCATTCAAAGCTTTTGTAAATATATCTGCTAATTGATGCTTTGTGTCAATGAATTCTAGAACAATATTATTGTTAAGGACATGATCGCGTATGAAATGATGCCTAACGTCGATGTGCTTAGTTCTAGAATGCTGAATTGGATTTTTAGTAAGACATATGGCACTAGTATTATCACATTTTATGGGAATATTTTTAAAGTGAATTCCATAGTCTTCTAATGTATTTTTCATCCAAATGACTTGTGCACAACATGCACTTGCAGCTATGTATTCGGCTTCTGCCGTAGATAGTGCAACTGAATTTTGTTTCTTGGAAGTCCAAGAAACAAGTGCATGTCCTAAAAATTGGCATGTTCCGGATGTACTTTTTCTATCTATTCTGCATCCGCCAAAATCGGCATCCGCATAGGCTATTAAATCAAATTTTTCAGATTTTGGATACCATAATCCTAAATTTGGAGTTCCTTTAAGATACCTAAATATTCTTTTAACACTTTTGAGATGAGATAATTTAGGATTTGATTGAAACCTAGCACAAAGTCCTACACTAAACATAATATCCGGTCTAGTCGCGGTAAGGTAGAGTAGACTACCTATCATTCCCCTATATGTTTTTTGATCGAAATTTTCACTATTTTCATCCATATCTAACTTAGTCGCAGTACTCATAGGGGTGTTTATTGCTTTTGAATTATCCATGTTAAATCGTTTTAACAATTCTAATGTGTATTTAGATTGGTTAATAAATATACCATCCTTAAGTTGTTTGATTTGTAATCCTAAAAAGAAAGTTAATTCACCCATTAAACTCATTTCAAATTCAAGACTCATACATTTGGCAAATGATTCACATAGTGATTCATCCGAAGAGGCAAACACAATATCATCAACATAAATTTGCACAATAAGAAAATTATTTTCAAAATGTTTAATAAACAATGTAGTATCAACCTTGCCTTTGGTAAAATTATTTAAAATAAGAAAGGAACTAAGCCTTTCATACCAAGCTCTAGGAGCTTGTTTTAAGCCATAGAGAGCTTTAGTCAATTTGAATACATGATTAGGAAGAAGAGAATTTTCAAATCCGGGAGGTTGTTCGACAAATACTTCTTCGGAAATAAAACCATTCAAGAAAGCACTTTTAACATCCATTTGAAATAGTTTAAAATTATTACTACTAGCATAGGCAAGGAGCATCCTTATGGCTTCTAATCGAGCCACGGGAGCGAAGGTTTCTTCGTAATCGATACCTTCTTCTTGGTTGAAACCTTTGGCCACTAATCTAGCCTTGTTTCTAACCACGATACCATTTTCGTCTTGCTTGTTTCTAAAGACCCACTTAGTACCTATGACTAAGTGGTCACTTGGTCTAGGAACAAGCTTCCATACCTCATTCCTCTCAAATTGGTTCAATTCTTCTTGCATTGCAATGATCCAAAAATCATCTTTTAAGGCTTCGTCAATGCATTTAGGTTCAATTTGAGAAAGGAAAGCGGCGTTAGCACAGAAATTTTTTAAAGAAGAACGAGTTTGAACCCCTTTTGATGTATCTCCTATAATTTGCTCTTTTGGATGAGCATCTACATACTTCCATTCTTTTGGTAAAGAAATTTCGGAAGAAGATGCATTCAAATGGCTATTTTGAGGAGAGGGTTCATTTAAATTCAAATTATCAAAGCCAAGATCATCATCAAAATCATTTTTCTTTAAATCGGAAATTTCATTAAAAACTACATGAATAGACTCTTCAATTACTAAAGTTCTTTTATTAAAAACCCGAAAAGCTTTAGAAACGGAAGAGTAACCAAGAAAGATGCCTTCATCGGATTTAGCATCAAATTTTCCTAAAGCATCCCTTTCATTTAAAATAAAGCATTTACAACCAAAAACTTTAAAATAGGAGATGTTTGGTTTTTTGTTATTCCATAATTCATAGGGAGTTTTGGATAAGGATGGTCTTATTAGGACTCTATTCATGATGTAGCAAGCCGTATTTACGGCTTCGGCCCAAAAGTACTTAGGTAAACTTTGTTCATTCAACATAGTTCTTGCCATTTCTTGTAGGTTTCTATTTTTCCTTTCAACTACTCCATTTTGTTGAGGATTTCTTGGAGTTGAGAAGTTGTGATTGTACCCATTACTTTCGCAAAAATTTTGAAAGTCACGGTTTTGGAATTCACCACCGTGATCACTCCGAATTGATGAAATCATGAGGCCTTTTTCGTTTTGAGTGAGTTTACAAAATTTAGAGAAACACTTGAAGCAATCACTTTTGTGAGCTAAGAAATAGGTCCAAGTGTATCTAGAGTAGTCATCCACAATCACAAAAGCATATTTGCTTCCACCTAGACTTGTTGTATCAATTGGTCCAAATAAGTCCAAATGGATCAATTGTAATGGTCTAGTAGTGCTAATTTGATTTTTTGGTTTGAAGCTTGTTTTTATTTGTTTGCCTAGTTGACATGCATCGCATACTTTGTCCTTAATAAACTTTAAATTTGGAATTCCACGTACTAATTCTTGAGATGAGATCTTAGATATTGTTTTCATGCTTGCATGGCCTAATCTCCTATGCCAAAGCCAAGCATCATCATTTACGACGGAGAAGCACATTTCATTACTTAGTTCATCAAGATTGATGGTATAGACATTATTTTGTTTTAAAGCAATCATAGTCATGTTATGATTTGGTTTTTCAATAATGCACATATTTGATTCAAATCTAACGATGTAACCTTTATCGCATAGTTGACTAATACTCAAGAGATTATGTTTCAATCCATCAACTAGTAAGACATCATCAATGGAAAAATTAAATTTGTTACCAATAGTTCCCTTGCCAATGATTTTGCCCTTGTTGTTGTCTCCGAAGGTAACGTACCCTTCTTCTTTGCTAGTGAGCATAGAGAAATGAGATGGATCTCCAGTCATATGTCTTGAGCATCCACTATCGAGATACCATCTCTTGCTCCTAGCTTGTGGGTTTGTCTACAAAAGAGGATGATTTTTAGGTACCCATTTGATTTTGGGTGCCTCAAAAATTGACCCACTAACTTTGTTATTTATGATTGAATTCTTTATAGTTCCTTTAGGAACCCATATTAATTTTTGTGAACTAATCTTCCTAAATGGGCATTTGTAGGCAATATGTCCGGATTTGCAACAAAAGTTGCATTTCATATAAGAGGAAACATGTAATGTAGGTCCTTTTATGAAAGTGGTAGGATTTTGATGTAATCCTTTTACAAATCCAATTCCATTTCTATTTGCGATGTGACCCTTGTGTGCAAGGATCATATCTAATCCTTTGCTACCAACCTTAAACTTGTTTAAGGTTTCCTTAAGAAGCAAATTTTCATTTTTTATTGCTTCTAAGTGCTCACACTTAGAGCATGGAGGAGTTTGAAGACTATCAAACTTATCTTGTAGCAAAGCATGCTCTTTCTTTAAGATACTTAACTTCTTGCTAACAGTTCTACATTCATCAAATAATTCATGAAAAGCGATAGATAGTTCTTCAAAAGATAAATCATCATTAAATAAATCACATACCTCTTCTCCTAACGCCATTAGCGCGTAATGAGCAACTTGCTTGGTGTTGGACTCCTCTTCTTCGGATGCGCTTGAATCATCCCACGTTGCCTTGAATGCCTTCTTCTTTGATGTTCTCTTTTTGGCTTGAGGACAATCGTTCTTATAGTGTCCCGGTTTTTTGCATTCATAGCAAATCACTTGGTCCTTCTTTTGTTCAAATTTATTTTTTGTATTATTTTTAAATCTGTTCTTTCTTAAATATTTTTTAAATTTTTGAGTCAAAAGTGCAATGTCATTGTCACTGTCCTCATCACTTGATGTTCCTTTCAAGTGGTCTTCTTGTGATTTGAGTGCCATATCCTTCCTGTTCTTTGGAAGGGGGTTCTCGAGCTCGTCATGAGCTTGACATGTCATTTCGTAGGTCATTAGAGACCCAATGAGTTCTTCAAGAGGGAATGCTTTAAGGTCTTTGGCCTCTTGAATGGCCGTAACTTTTGGATCCCAACTTTTAGGGAGGGATCTTAAGATTTTAGTTACTAGTTCAAAGTTAGTAAAATCTTTACCAAGAGCTTTGAGTCCATTGATGACATCCGTAAACCGGGTGTACATGTCTCCGATGGACTCACTTGGTTTCATTCGGAAAAGTTCGTAAGAGTGCACAAGGATGTTGATTTTGGACTCTTTCACTCGGCTAGTGCCTTCATGAGTGACCTCAAGAGTTCTCCAAATATCAAAAGCCGAATCACACATTGAAACACGATTAAATTCGTTTTTGTCTAGTGCACAAAACAAGGCATTCATAGCCTTTGCATTTAAAGCAAAAACCTTCTTCTCCGATTCATTCCATTCGCTCATCGGAAGAGAAGATTTTTGAAATCCATTCTCGACAATAGACCAAAGCTCAAAGTCCATAGAAATGAGGAAGATTCTCATGCGAGTCTTCCAATATGTGTAATCCGACCCATTAAACAAAGGTGGTCGTGCAATAGAATGGCCCTCTTGCATGCCGGAGTAAGCCATCTCTCTTGGGTATTAAACCAAATATGAGAGATAACCTTGCTCTGATACCACTTGTTAGGATCGGAGCGGCACTAAGAGGGGGGGGGTGAATTAGTGCAGCGGATTAAAACTTCGATTTTAATCAAAATCTTTCGTACGTTAAGAACGAAACTTGAGAAATTTAACTTGAAGGCGTATTCTTAAAGTTGCGCAGCAAGAGTAATACAAACTAAAGCAGTAAGAAGATTTGCAGTAATGTAAATGACAATAATAAAAAGCAAACCAGAGATTACGCCGATTTTTAGAGTGGTTCGGTCAAATGACCTACTCCACTTGCGAGGCCCCTCTTCGATGAGGCTCCCACCTTCCACTAGCAAGTCTCTTGAAATGGAAGGGTAAACACCCCTCTTACAATCTTTTACAAGCAGCTCAACCTCTTACAAATTTTCAATAAAAAAGAAGGAGGAGAACTCTCTAGCAAATTGAAAACAAGACTTGCTAAGACTTTCTAAGACTTTTCTCTCAATCAAAATGCTTCTCAAAAGTTGTAACCTCAGCTGAGATTTGAGGGGTATTTATAGGCCTCAAGAGGATTCAAATTTTGGGCTCCAAAATTTGAATTCTCTTAGGGTTCCCGGTGCTGGCGGTTCCACCGCCCAGCCAGGCGGTGCCACCGCCCAGCGCTCGGGTGCTGGACGGTGCAACCGCCCAGCCAAGGAGGTGTCACCGCCCAGCACTCGGGTGCTGGGCGGTGCCACCGCCCAGTTAGGCGGTGCCACCGCCTACAGTGTTTTCAGCCCGACTACAGTGTTTTCAGCCACTAGTTGGGCTTCAATCTTGGCTCTCTAGTTCGCTGGTTTAGCTTAATTTTTAGCCTAAACCAACTCTGACTTTGGGCCCAGTTGGCCCCTAACCAGGATATAGGATTATCTCTTAATCCTAATCCTAATTACAAGTGGACTACATAACCAAAACACATCCTAAGCAAATTTTCAATCGCGAACGTTGAGTCTTGTTCTGGCGAGCTTTCCGACGAACTTTCTGCCGACGGGCTTCTAGCAAGCTCCCGAACTTGTGATGACTTTAATGAGTAGCCGAGCCTTCTCGGTGATCTCCGTGAACCTCCGACGATCTCTTCGGCGAACTTCCGAAAATTCCGACAGGTTCCCGATTTCTTCTCGGTTGGTTCTGGCAGCATCTCCGACGATTCTTCGGACTCTTAAACGTCCATCGAACTTGACTCCGGTATTCTCGCTTTGTGTTTTCTGGTTATCGTAGTTAATCCTGCACACTTAACTCAATAATATGGATTAGATCAAATAACCCATCAATTGATTTTATCATCAAAATCCGAGATTCAACAAAAGGTCTCTCAGCCACGGCGTACGGACTTAAATTATTTGAGGATGTCAAAATTCACCTTGTCTTCCACATGTCATGCTTGAAGTCCAAGTTGGGAGAACACGAGTCACCCCAGATCTGATTGCCTAACACCACTGATGATGGAGATATTCAAGCCCAACCACAAGCCATCTTCGATTGCAGAATCATGATGCGTCGTCGACGTCCCTCTACTGAAGTACTAGTGCATTGGAATAATTTACCACTTGATGATGCCACATAGGAATCATATGAAGAGCTAAAGTCCCGGTTCCCTGAGTTTATGGAATAGCCTTAAGGACAAAGCTGATTTGGAGAGGGTGGACTTGATAAGACCCTAGTAGGGTTGGGTCCTATGCAACCAAGAAGCAGCTAATAAAACCCTGTAAGATTGTAATAAACCCCACATAGCCACCTCTATCCTATAAAGAAGAGTGGCTAAGATTTATATTTGGGCCTTTGGCCTTCCTAGCCATCGCCCCCTTTTATTGGGCTGGTTGGTTAAGGTTGAGGGCAAAAGGGATAACTCAATTAGGAAGCAACCCCTAAGGCTAGGGTTTGGAGCCCTATATAAGTATATAGCCTCCATCTCTTTGAGAATAAGATCTATCTAATATTGTAGCCATTTGGCCGACTTCTAAGAGGGTAGAACCCCTATAGTGTTCCAAAGGTTGATCCCCCTCAAAGATCAATCTACATAGAATTCCTCTAGGGTTCTATCAGTAGGGCAGCCCTAAATCTTAACAACCTTAAAATCAGGTTTATTCTCTCTCTATATCTCATATAGTGTAGACACTACCGACTTAGTTGGAATTCTATTCAGAAGGTAAGCTGTGGTCTCTAGGGTGTATCCCTAGAATGAGATGGGTAGGTCTACGAAGCTCATCATAGATCGCATCATATCTAACAGTATGTGATTCCTCCTTTCGGAGACACCATCAAGCTGGGGTATATAAGGAGGTGTCCACTGGGATAGAATCCCATAGTCCTTCAGGAATTGGGTGAACTCTATACTCAAGTACTCACCTCCTCTATTTGATCGAAGAGTCTTGATACTCTTTCCAATCTGGTTCTCCACTTCATTCTTATACTCTCTAAATTTCTCAAAGGCCTTAAACTTGTACTTCATCAAGTACACATGTCTATATCTTGAGAAATCATTAGTACAAATAATAAAGTAGGAGTAATCACCTATGATATAAGTTGACATGGGACCACATACATCACTATGTATAAGTTCCAATAGCTCAGTGGCTCTCTCTTTAGTTCCACTAAATGGAGAGTTAATTAGTTTTTCATGAAGGCAAAGCTCGTAAGTTGTATATAACTCATAGTCGAATGGATCTATATATCTATCATTTAGCAACTTTTGAACCCTTACCTCATGGATGTGACCTAGCCTACAATGCTATAAGTATGTACTGTTCACCTCATCTCATTTCCTCTTGAATATACTTATATTCATGATATGTGGAGTAGTGTCTAGCATAAACAAACCATTATATAATGTTCCTCTCGTGATGATCTCATCGTCTAATAATATTGAACAACCATTATTCTCAAAAATTAATTTATATCTACTAATTGTCAAACATAAAATAGAAATAATATTTTTGATAATAGAAGGAATAAAATAGCATTCGTTTAATGCAATAATAGCTTCACCAGGCAGATGTAGGATAACCTCGCCAACAGCTACTATAGCAACTTTTGCTCCATTGCCCATCTTAAGGTTCATCTTACCTCTTGTCAATCTCCTAGGTCTTGCTAGAACCTACAATAAATTATAAATATGATAAGCACTACCAGTATCCAATACCCATGTGTTATCATAAGAGTCTAACAAATTAAAACTGATCATGAATGTACTTAAAGCTTCTCCAAGCTTCTTTTTGCCCTCTCTGCAAGGTAGTCTTTGTTGTTCCTCTTCTAATGCCCATCTTTGTTGTAGCGGAAGCATTGGCCTTTGTTCTTTGTCGGGTCCTTCTTAGTAACATTTGCTTTACCTAGTCTATCATTGTCTTTGCCTTTCTTAAGGGACTTTTCTACCTTCATTTTCTTTCTAGTCTCACTAGTATAGAGAACTAGCTTCTCTTTTTTGATATTGCTCTTTACCTCTCTCAACATATTGAGGAGCTCAGGGAGAGTCGCTTCAAGCTTGTTTATATTAAAATTCATTAGAAATTGTGAAAAGGAATCTAGTAGGGACTGAAGCACAAGATCTACACACATGTTATCCTCTAGGACCATTCCTAGACCTATGAGTTTCTCAATCCACTCAATCATCTTTAGGACATGGTTCTAAATCGGTGTCTCCTCAATCATCCAAGCGCAAAAGAGGCTCTTTGAGATCTCATATCGCTGAATCCTTCCCTATTCCTCAAACAGTTTATGGACATGTAGGAGAATGGATCTAGCATCCATCTTTTAATGTTGCCTTTGTAACTTAGGAGTCATGGAGTCTAACATGTAACACT
Organism: Musa acuminata AAA Group; assembly: GCF_036884655.1. Classification (NCBI taxonomy): domain Eukaryota; kingdom Viridiplantae; phylum Streptophyta; class Magnoliopsida; order Zingiberales; family Musaceae; genus Musa; species Musa acuminata. The sequence continues at coordinate 37,864,525 of NC_088327.1, forward strand.
GAGAGCAAGAGTGAAGTCATCTATATACTTCACGTAGCGAGTGATCTCATCCTCGCTTGCCCCTTCCTCGGGCATAGGCATCAATGTATCAAGGACATACGCGATTTTCTCTGTCGTGGAAATAATTCTCAAGTTACGGAGCCAATCTGTATAATTCAAACCAGTAAGGCAGTTGACATCAAGTATGTTGCATAAGGGATTTGAAAGTAATATTTTCTGAAAATAAACATATAGCAGAAATAAATAACATGCAGAATTTATAAAAATAAAAAAATCAAGATATAGTCTTCTATCTTAATCTACTCCCACTATTTTTTCGTGAAACACACAACTCCCTCCGGTATGTGAATCAAAGATCTTCGACGGATCTCTAGTGGGGATAAGGATCTAATCGGTATCTTAACATAACCTCGAGGGACTCGACCAATCGTGCTAAGCTCGTAAAGGTAGGAAACTCTTGTCAATCACAAATCCTTATGACTCTCATCCTGTTCGGCCTCCGAAACACCATAGCCTCGAGAGACTCGACTAACCATGATGTTCGGTTAAGTCAACACTATCATTATAAGATGATTCTGATTCGATAATATACCCTCGAGGGACTGGACCGAGCATACCATATCTTCAAGTCACCGGTGACATATCTATGATGTAGGCAAGATAGTGGATTGCGATATAAGTGAGCCTCGAGAGACTCGACCAACTCAACCTACATCAGGGATCGGTCCCTACCTATAATGATGGAAGGCCACGTGGGTCAATCTAATTACCTCATGTGTCACACATATACATATTTAATATATATCTACATCACATGCAAATATATATACATATCTAGTAGGTGTATAAGCAATCACACATCACATGGGCAATCACACCAGATGATCATGGACTACATACTAATGTGATCAGGCCTGAGCCAGTGGGCCAAATCACTCCATCAAAATCTATATGTGTAGCAGCGCATCTCCATGCCCTGTGATCGTCCATCTCATTCTCGTCGGTTCCGGTGGCATCTCTATACGTCGCGATCGTCCGTCTCAATCTCGTGGATCCCACTATCACTTCCACGCTCCTGTTACGCCTCCCTGATGTGATTACAAGTTAATCATAGGCACATAGGCCCGATAATAAACGAAAAAAAAATATAGACTCATAGGCCTCAATAATAATAATAATAATAATCACATCACATGTACACACATCACATGGTCCATGATCATCCGTCCACATCAAACATCACATGTACATATCATTATCATGTAGGACTACTAGATAATAATAATAATTAATTAAACTTTTTAATTAACTAATATTTTTTGAAATTAAGGACAGGGAATTTTTTGAATTGTGAAGGGCATTTTGTTAATATGGATAGAAAGGACAGGACTTAAAATTTCTAAAATCCTAAGGGATAAAATTTTCTTTTGCTAAAAAAAATCATAAATCACTTCTCCTTCTCCCCTACTATGTTGCGGCCACTATCACCCTATCGGCGGTTGCCTTTGCGGGGAGGGCAGGGCGCGTAGCCCTTGCCCATAGGCACTTCTACCAGCGGGTGGTGTTGCCCCTACGGGTGCAGTGCCCGTAGGCAGCAACCCGCGGGTGGCTCACCCATGGGTCTTGTGCTCGTGGGTGTTGTACCTATAAGCAGCGCCCGTTGGCACCATCACTTGCGTTGCAAGCGTAGTGCCTACGCGCAGGCAGCTCTGCTTGCGGGCGACCGTGCCACCTGCTTGCTAGCACTGCCCTTGCGGCTACCTGCTTATGACCCGTAGGTTGCCAGCCACCTATGAGGGCAGCAATAGTTGCTGCCCACCCTCGTCTTTTGCGTCAAAAATTTTAACGACAAAAGTTTTTCTAAAACACAATACACAGAGTTCAAAACCAATCTTTCGCATGAACAACCTGGCTTTAATACCACTATAGAGAATTCTGGGGCAACATCACATGCGTAGCGAAAGAATATAAAATAAAATTTTCAGATATCCCAAAAAGGTGTTCATCATCTCGCGGGAGATTATGTTACCTAGGAGATCGTATATCCCTAAATCTCTATAGATCTATAGTGAGGATGAAGGAGGTCAAGTGTCCTCCTCTCAAGTGGTGATCCACACAATAGGGCTACGACGACGCTCCTCAAATTGCTGTCCAAATCTCCATACCTGCTATCTAAGGAGGAGAAAGGGGAGAGAAGAATAGGTGGTGACAACTAAGAAACCTCAGCCTATAGGCCTTTGGTTCCCTCATATTTATAGAGGCTTGCCGACTTAACCCTAATGAATCCTGCCCTATTAGGTATTGGATCTCCATCTAACTACCCAAGCCTCTTAGATTAGTGGATCTCTATCCAATAATCTCTCATTTGCTCTTATTAGATCTCATCCATAAGATCCAATAATTTAGGGGCTTATTGGATATCTAATAAGATAGGGCTCCGACGGATATCTCATATCCGAACCTCTACTCATCGCAATGCCTACTCTATGTGTGTGACCCTCTAGGCCCAATATCGAGGTGGTCATGAGTCATACTTATCATAACTCCCTCTGGGTTAGTGAATTATTATCTTCATAATAATTCACTTAATTAATTGAATGCGGATGTACTAGACCACTATGCCGTAGCCTCCAAATAATACAAGGGAATCCAATTCTTTTGACCTATCTCTCCTCAGTTATTGCACACATATAGTCCCTCATCTATCTAATACTCCAAAGATCGTGTACCGGGCATCGTGTTGTCAGGCCTATACGGTTTCTCCTTGAGTCTCGCTCTAATCGGATTCTCTAATAGAACTCTTTCTCTTTCAATCCGAATGACCTTGGTTAGAGATTTTTTTGAGTAAGAACATATAAGATATTTCTCTCATAACATCGAGAGCTGATGGCCCTCTATCGACACTCAATAGCCCTCGTAAGGTTGATTGCCACTCCCGATGACCGATTGTACTAGATTGAAACTTTGAAACTGTTGAATCTCGGATTTTGATGATAACAATCAATTGATGGGTTAATTGATCTAATCCATATTATTGAGTTCAGTGTGCAAGATTAACTATGATAACTAGAAAACACAAAGCAAGTATACCGGAGTCAAGTTCGATGGACGTTTAAAAGTTTGAAGAATCGTCGGAGATGCTGCCGGAACCAACCGAGAAGAAATCGGGAACCTGTCGGAATTTTTGGAAGTTCACCGAAGAGGTCGTCGGAGGTTCACGGAGATCACCGAGAAGGCTCGGCTACTCATTAAAGTCATCACAAGTTCGGGAGCTTGCTGGGAGCCCGTCGGAAAGCTCGCCGGAACAAGACTCGACGTTCGCGGTTGAAAACTTGCTTAGGATGTGTTTTGTTATATAGTTCACTTGTAATTAGGATTAGGATTAAGAGATAATCCTATATCCTGGCTAGGGGCCAACTGGGCCCAAAATTAGAGTTGGTTGGGCTAAATTTGAAGCCTAATCAAGTGAACTGAAGGGTCTGGCGGTGGCACTGCCAGACTAGGCGGTTGCACCGCCCAGCACCCGAGAGCCAGGCGGTGGCACCGCCTAGCACTGTCAGTGTCTGACACTGACAGGCGGTGGCACCGCCACTGACAGGCGGTGGCACCGCCAGCATCGGGAACCCAACGAGAATTCAAATTTGGAGCCCAAATTTGAATCCTCTTGAGGCCTATAAATACCCCTCAAATCTCAGCTGAGATCATAACTTTTTGAGAAGCAATTGATTGAGAGAAAAGTCTTAGAAGAGCCTTTGCTAGTCTTGTTTTCAATTTGCTAGTGTTCACCTCCTTCTTGCTGAAAATCTGTAAGAGAGTGAACCGATTGTAAAAGTTGTAAGAGGGGTATTTACCCTTCCATTTCAAGAGATTTGCTAGTGGAAGGTGGGAGCCTCATCGAAGAGGGGCCTCGCAAGTGGATGTAGGTCATTTGACCGAACCACTGTAAAATCGGCGTAATCTCTGGTTTGCATTTACTTATTGTCATTTATATTACTACAAACCATTTGCACTTTAATGCTATACTGCTTTGTCTCCGTCTTACTTATCCCTTTAAGTTAAAACGCAATCGAAACGATTTTAAACGAAAACGTTACGCTTATCGTACGAAGTTTCCGAAAATTGTTTAAATCGTGAAAAGTTTATCGCACTTTCCCGCTGCACTAATTCACCCCCCCCCCTCCCCCCTCTTAGTGCCGCTCCGATCCTAACTTGGATACACCTTCTTCCGAAATTTCCTTACCCAAGGAATGGAAGTATATAGATGCTTATCCAAAGGAGCTAATTATAGGAGATACATCAAAAGGGGTTCAAACTCGTTCCTCTTTCAAGAATTTTTGTGCTAACGCCGCCTTCCTTTCTCAAATCGAACCTAAATGCATTGACGAGGCCATAAAAGATGATTTTTGGGTTATTGCAATGCAAGATGAATTGAATCAATTTGAGAGGAATAAGGTATGGAAGCTTGTTCCTAGACCTAGTGACCATTTAGTCATTGGTACTAAATGGGTCTTTAGAAACAAGCAAGACGAAAATGGTATTGTGGTTAGAAACAAAGGCTAGATTAGTGGCCAAAGGTTTCAACTAAGAAGAAGGTATCGATTACGAAGAAACCTTCGCTCCCGTGGCTCGATTAGAAGCCATAAGGATGCTCCTTGCCTATGCTAGTAGTAATAATTTTAAACTATTTCAAATGGATGTCAAAAGTGCTTTCTTGAATGGTTTTATTTCCGAAGAAGTATATGTCGAACAACCTCCCGGATTTGAAAATTCTCTTCTTCCTAGCCATGTATTCAAATTGACTAAGGCTCTCTATGGCTTGAAACAAGCTCTTAGAGCTTGGTATGAAAGGCTTAGTTCCTTTCTTATTTTAAATAATTTTACCAAAGGCAAGGTTGATACTACATTGTTTATCAAACATTTTGAAAATAATTTTCTTATTGTGCAAATTTATGTTGACGATATTATTTTTGGCTCTTCGGATGAATCACTATGTGAATCATTTGTCAAATGTATGAGTCATGAATTTGAAATGAGTTTAATAGGTGAATTAACTTTCTTTTTAGGATTACAAATCAAACAACTTAGTGATGGTATATTTCTTAACCAATCTAAATATACATTAGAATTGTTAAAACGATTTAACATGGATAATTCAAAAGCAATAAACACCCCTATGAGCACTTCGACTAAGTTAGATATGGATGAAAATAGTGAAAATTTCGATCAAAAAACATATAGGGGAATGATAGGTAGTCTACTCTACCTCACCGCGACTAGACCGGATATTATGTTTAGTGTGGGACTTTGCGCTAGGTTTCAATCTAACCCTAAATTATCTCATCTTAAGAGTGTTAAACGAATATTGAGGTATCTTAAAGGAACTCCAAATTTAGGATTGTGGTATCCAAAATCTGAAAATTTTGATTTAATAGCTTATGCAGATGTCGATTTTGGCGGATGTAGGATAGATAGAAAAAGTACATCCTGTACATGCCAATTTTTAGGACATGCACTTGTTTCTTGGACTTCCAAGAAACAAAATTCAGTTGCACTATCTACGGCGGAAGCCGAATACATTGCTGCGAGTGCATGCTGTGCACAAGTTGTTTGGATGAAAAATACATTAGAAGACAATGGAATTCACTTCAAAAATGTTCGCATAAAATGTGATAATACTAGTGCCATATGTCTTACCAAAAATCCAATTCAACACTCTAGAACTAAGCACATCGACGTTAGGCATCATTTCATACGCGATCATGTCCTTAACAATAATGTTGTTCTAGAATTCATTGACACAAAGCATCAATTAGCAGATATATTTACAAAAGCTTTGAATGAAGAACAATTTGAATTCATTAGAAGGGAATTAGGTATGTTAAATTGTCCCTAAGAATAAACTTGTTTGAATGGATTTTCCGTAAAGTTTTTTTTTCATCCTCTCTCCGTTCCTCGGTGGAGTTGATCCTTCTCTTTCGATTCTAAATGACATGTCAAAATTACCTTATCCTATCTTGAGTCAAACATTGCTCCTATCTAATCAAGATTAATGATTTTATGATATTGTGTGAATCTCGAAATTAATGGCTTGATTATGAGTTTCAAGTTGACGATTTGAATTTGAAAAGAGTTTGTATTCGAATTATGATCTTGACTTATTGGAGTTACTACTTGAAATCTTTTTCTTAATCACAATCTCTTCTTTGTATACCTACAATTTTTGTTATTTATAAAAAGAAGAGATTTGATAAAATGAATGAATGCTGAATTTTTCATTTAAGATGAACTCTGCATAAATATTTTAGCATGCTTAATTTTAAATGATGAATTTTGTATAATCAATGCTGAATTCTTGATGTTGTAATCACAAATTGTGTGCTTCAAGTCTCATTCCCTTTTTGTTGATGACAAAGGGGGAGAAGTGATGACTAAGTGACGACTTGTACCATTTTGATAGCATGATTTATATGTGATATGAATGTCTTATATGACTTGTACCATTTTGATAGCATGATTTATATGTGATATGAATGTCTTATATGACTTGTACCATTTTGATAGCATATGCCTTGCAAAATCTTTGAGAATATCGCAAGATTGATTGATCATTTTGAAAGCATGTCTAACATGTATATAATGAAATTTATGTTGAAAATCTTTATCTCCTGTCGTAGTAAAAATTGTCTCTTATCATTCGACTTGAAAATGATTTTCATCGAAGTTTCGCATTTACTTAGCCTTTATGAGAATAACGATAAGTTCTACGGTTGGAACTTATCGGTTTATGCTTGAATTCAATGGGATGGAATTCAAGTGTTTTTATCTTCTCATAATATGACATATAGATAGGGGGAGTTATGTTTAACTCCGTCATCAATTGATTGTCATCATCAAAAAGGGGGAGATTGTTGAATCTCGGATTTTGATGATAACAATCAATTGATGGGTTAATTGATCTAATCCATATTATTGAGTTAAGTGTGCAGGATTAACTACGATAACCAGAAAACACAAAGCAAGTATACCGGAGTCAAGTTCGATGGACGTTTAAGAGTCCGAAGAATCGTCGGAGATGCTGTCGAAACCAACCGAGAAGAAATTGGGAACCTGTCGGAATTTTCGGAAGTTCGCCGAAGAGGTCATCGGAGGTTCATAGAGATCACCGAGAAGGCTCGGCTACTCATTAAAGTCATCACAAGTTCTGGAGCTTGCTGGGAGCCCGTCGGAAGAAGTTTGTCGGAAAGCTCGCCGGAACAAGACTCGACGTTCGCAGTTAAAAACTTGCTTAGGATGTGTTTTGTTATGTAGTTCACTTGTAATTAGGATTAGGATTAAGAGATAATCCTATATCCTGGCTAGGGGCCAACTAGGCCCAAAATTAGAGTTGGGCTAAATTTGAAGCCCAATCAAGTGAACCGAAGGGTCTGGCGGTGGCACCGCCAGACTGGGCGGTTGCCCACCCAACACCCGAGAGCCAGGCGGTGGCACTGCCTGGGCTGGGCGGTGGCACCGTCCAGCACTGTTAGTGTCTAACACTGACAAGCGGTGGCACCGCCAACATCGGGAACCCAACGAGAATTCAAATTTGGAGCCCAAATTTGAATCCTCTTTAGGCCTATAAATACCCCTCAAATCTCAGCTGAGATCACAACTTTTTTAGAAGCAATTGATTGAGAGAAAAGTCTTAGAAGAGCCTTTGCTAGTCTTGTTTTCAATTTGCTAGTGTTCACCTCATTCTTGCTAAAAATCTGTAAGAGAGTGAATCGATTGTAAAAGTTGTAAGAGGGGTATTTACCCTTCCCTTTCAAGAGATTTGCTAGTGGAAGGTGGGAGCCTCATCGAAGAGGGGCCTCGCAAGTGGATGTAGGTCATTTGACCGAACCATTGTAAAATCGGCGTAATCTCTGGTTTGCATTTACTTATTGTCATTTATATTACTGTAAACCATTTGCACTTTAATGCTATACTGCTTTGTCTCCGTCTTACTTATCCCTTTAAGTTAAAACGCAATCGAAACGGTTTTAAACGAAAACGTTACGCTTATCGTACGAAGTTTCCGAAAATTGTTTAAATCGTGAAAAGTTTATCGCACTTTACCGCTGCACTAATTCACCCCCCCCCCCCCCTCCCCCCTCTTAGTGCCGCTCCGATCCTAACAGAAACATATAAGTCCAATATCAAAGAGTGGAGTACTCATATAGGACATACTTTGTGTCTCAAGTCTAAAGACCAGGTACACCACTAGGACAACGGAATTATTATTTGACAATAAGGCATCATCAACCATCAAGCATTCTGTGAGCGGATCAATCAGTGAACTCATTCTCCAATGAGCACCTATATTATAGCCCTAGTGTCCCCATACGAGTAGCTATGAGACCAGCTACCTCCCTTATATGGACAGGTATACAACACTCTAGTATGTCCGGTTATCTCGATATCCCTCTCGAGTACCTATGACTAGGATTATTTATGATCTGTATTTAAAGGTGAATTGGTCTCATTATCATGATCTCATCACGATCCGATTCCCTTTGCACAGATCCATGGACATCACATTATATATGCATATATAAATAAGCAATATAAAGTGATAAAATATCAAATAATATAATAAGCAAAAAGAATACATATCATGTCACACATGTTATCACTCATGTGATTGGCTTGTAGGGCACCTATAACTAGTATGATGAGCATCTACATACTTCCATTCATTGGGTAAGGGTTCTTTGGAAGTAGATGTATCCAAGTTGCTTGGGAGAGGAGAATTTTTATTCAAATTTAAAGTATCAAAATTAAAATCATCATAAAATTATTTTTCTTAAATTTGAGAAATTCATTAAAAACAACATGGATTCCTCAATAACTAAAGTTCTTTAAAGACACGGTAAGCTTTAGAAATAGAGGAATATCTAAGAAATATATCTTTATCGGATTTTGTATCAAATTTTCGTAAGGCATCTTTTTCATTTAAAATAAAATATTTATAACTAAAAACTTTAAAATATAAAATATTTAGTCTTTTATTATTCCATAATTCATAAGGAGTTTTAGAAAGTAGTGATCTTACGAGAATCCTATTCATGACATAGCATGTAGTATTAATAGCTTTGGCCCAAAAGTATTTAAATAGGCTATGTTCATTAAGTATGGTTCTTGCCATCTCTTATAAACTCTTATTTTTTCTCTCAATAACTCTATTTTGTTGTGGATTTTTTAGTGTAGAGAAATTATAGTCATACTCATTTAACTCATAAAAATCTTAAAAATCATGGTTTTTAAATTCACCACTATGATCAATACGAATATAAGAAATTATAAAACTCAATTCATTTTGAACTAGTTTATAAAATTTTAAAAAATATTTAAAGCAATAACTTTTATGTGCTAAGAAGTATGTCAAGTATATCTAATATAATCATTAACAATCACAAAAGCATATTTACTACATTCTTGACTTGTGATATCAATTGGTCCAAATAAATCCGAATTAATTATAGTGGTTTAGAGGTACTTACTTGATTTTTAGACTTAAAGCTACTCTTTATTTGTTTACCTAGTTAGCATGCATAATAAACTTTATCTTTAACAAATTTAATTTTAGGCATACCTCTTACAAGTTCTTCAGTTATAATTTATGAAATTAGTTTCATACTTGCATGGCCTATTTTTTATGCCAAAGCCATGCATTATCTTTTAAAACCAAAAAGCAAGTTTTATCACAAAAATCATCAAGATCAATAGTGTACCACATTGCTAGTTCTTAAGATAAACATAGATTTATTTTTGTATGGTATTTCTCTAATGTAAGCATTATATTCAAATTTGATGTTATAACCTTTATCACACAATTGACTAATGCTAAGTAGATTTTATTTTAAACCATCTGCTAACAAAACATCTTCAATCAAAAGGTTTGACTTATTACCTATATTTCCTTTGCCAATATTTTTTTCTTTGTTGTTGTCTCCGAAGGTAACATATCCTTCATCTTGGCTAGTGAGATTAGAGAAATATGTTGGATCTCTAATCATGTGCCTTGAGCATCCACTATTAAGATACTATCTCTTGCTCCTAGCTTTTGATTGTAGACAAATCTATAAGAAAAGAGGGTTTGTTTTAGGTACCCATTTAACTTTAGGTTCCTCATGAAAAGATCTATCTATTGGTATTAAGTTATTTATGCTTCCTTTAGGAACCTAAACTAATTTTTGTTAGCTATATTTTTTAAATAAAAAATTATAGTTATAATGACCATATCTACCACAAAAATTAGTGTTACTCGTAAAGTTGATTCTTTCCTTTCTATGAACATGACCTTTATTGGCAAGAATCATATTTAATAATTTGTTACAAATTTTAAATTTTTTTTAAGTTTGTTGTAATACTATATTTCTTTCTTAAGTGAATCTAACTCTTCACACTTAATGCAAAGAGTTAACAAGCATTTATCATACTCACTTTTCAATTTATTAAATTCATTAGAGATAGATGCATGATCCTTTTTTAATAATTTATATTTCTTACTAACTATTTTAATCTCATCATATAAATTATGAAATGCATCAAGTAATTCATTATAAAGTAAAAAGGATTCGTTGGAGTCACATACCTCGAGAGCCATTAAGGCATAGTTTGTCACCTTATCTTCATTGGTTTGCACCTCGTTTTCAAATGCACTCGATTCATCCCAAGTTGTCTTGAGTGCTTTCTTTTTCTTTGATAGCTTCTTCTTCTTCTTTTGATGGCATTCACTTTTGAAGTACCTTGGCTTCTTGCATTCGTAGCAGATGATTGTGTCCTTTTTGAGTTTATTTTTATTCTTTATATCTTGTTTTACAATATTTATTTTGTTTTTCTTTATGAATTTTTTTAAATTTCTTGTTAGGAGTGTCAAGTCCTCATCATTACTTGAGCTTTCGCTCAAGTGATTTTCTTTAGTTCTCAATGCAATATCCTTCTTATTCTTTGGAAAGTTGTTATCATATTCGTCATGTGCTATATAAGTCATTTCATAGGTCATTAATGACCATATAAGTTCTTCAAGAGGAAAGTTATTAAAGTCATTTGCTTCTAGGATTATAGTCACTTTTGGATCCCAACTTTTTGGAAGAGATCTTATAATTTTATTAACAAGTTCAAGATTAAAAAATATTTTACTAAGTGCTTTCAAACCATTGACAACATCCGTAAAATGGGTGTACATATCACCGGTGATTTCGCTTGGTTTCATTCGAAACAATTCAAAACTATATATCAAAAGATTGATTTTAGACTTTTTAACTCTACTTGTGCCTTCATGTGTAACTTCGAGTGTGTGTCAAATATCATATATAGTTTCACATATAGAAATATGATTCAACTCATTTTTGTCTAAAGTGCAAAATAAAGTATTTATAGCTTTCACATTTAAAGAAAATAATTTTTTTCTGCATCATTTTATTCATTCATTGGTTAGAAAATTTTTGAAAACCACATTCGATAATATTCCATTAAGTCAAAGTCCATAGAAATCAGAAAAATCATCATTCTTATTTTCCAATACGTGTAGTCTATCCCACTGAACATAGAAGGACGAGTGATAGAGTGACCCTCTAGATTGTTAATAAAAGTCATTTAATCTTTCTTGGGTGTTAAACCAATCAAGATAAACTTAGCTCTGATACCAACTGTAAGGACTGTATCAGCACTAAGAGAGGGGAGGGGGGGTTAAATTAGTGCTTTCGTAAAAATTACATTGATTTGAAAACTCACTCGGTGAAACCATATTGGAAATACATTTAAATGTAAAGAGTAAGTGAGAGTAGTAGACAATAAAATCAATAAGTAATGGTAATGAAAAGCAAAAAGAAAATGCACACTGAATTTATAGTGGTTCGGTCATCACGACCTATGTCCACTCTTGATTCCTCTTTTGTCGAGGCCACTAGCGTTCACTAACGATCTTCTTTTAAAAGACGAAGATGAACTACCCTCTTTATAACTCTTTCTCCACTTCACAGGTTTATGATAGAACCTTTACAAGTCTCACACCTCCCTTAGAATGACTCTAAACTTTTAAAGAGGAGGAGGAGAATACTCAAAACTTTTCAAGCTTTTACAACTCAGAATCACAAGCTTTTTTATTTAGTTTCCTTATCCTTTCAAGCAGGAAAGAGCAAGGTATTTATAGACCCCAAATGGTTTCAAAAATGGAGCAAAAAGAAGTCTTATCCTAGGTTTCAAGGGTACTAGCGGTACTACCACTAGTGTTGGCTAGTACCATCGCCTATAGCCTTGACAACTAGCGGCACTAATGCCTAGTCTCAGTGATACTATCACCTGACACATGGGAGACCGTGTATACTAGCAGTACTACTGCTAGTCTGGGTAGTACCACCACTTGATACTGGTAGTACTAGAATAAGAAAACAAAATCCCCGATTCCCAAAAAGATGTTCGTCGCCGTGCGAAGATTGGTGCGCAAAATCTGCGAAACTGAAAAACTACGTATAGAATAGATTGTGTTACCTAGGGAGATCGTATATCCCTATTTCCTTACAGATCCTTAGGAGAGGATGAAGGAGGTCAAGCGTGTTGAATCTCGGATTTTGATGATATAATCAATTGATGGGTTAATTGATCTAATCCATATTATTGAGTTAAGTGTGCAGGATTAACTACGATAACCATGTTGAATCTCGGATTTTGATGATGAAGTCAATTGTCATTTGTTGTCTAATCTATGTGTTGAGATAAGTGTGCAGGATTAACTACGGTGAAAGTTAGACAAGCAGCAGAAGTTGCGCCGGAGTCAAGTTCATGATCACGTTGGGAGTTCGATGGAAGTTCGGACGGTCGTCGGAGGTTCTGCGAGAACAGATCCGAGAAGTCCAGAAGCTTGCCAAGCGAAGCTCATCGGAACTCGCCAAGTGGATCGTCGTAAAGTCCAGGAGTTTGCCGGAAGTCCGCAGGAGCATCACCGAGGGTTCATCGGATGATCGACGGAAGTTCGCCGGAAACTCGCCGGAAGAAGCGATTGACGCACCGAAGCAAAGCTGCAGAAATTGTCTTAGATCTAATCGTAGTTAGCACGTTGATTAAGTTGGAAAATGAGAGGTGATCCCATTAGCTTAATCTTGGGGCAATTGGGCCCCTGAAAAACTGAAATTGGGCCGAATGGAGCTAACCATTCGGACCCTGATTGCACCAGGAGGTGCAACCGCCTAGGCCAGGAGGTGGCACCGCCTGGGCTAAGCCTCCCAGCGAGACTGGGCGGTGCAACCGCCCCAGCCAGGAGGTGGCACCGCCTGAGCTCAGTCTTCGAGCTAGACTGGGCGGTGCAACCTCCCTGAGAGAGAGGTGGCACCGCCTGTGCTCGGTCTTCGAGCTCTGGCAGAGAGGTGCAACCGCCTCAGTCAAGAGGTGGCACCGCCTGGGGCTCAGTCTCCGAGCCAGACTCAGGAGGTGCAACCACCCTGACAGAGAGGTGCAACCGCCTGGGCTCAGTCTTCGAGCTCTGCCAGGCGGTGCAACCTCTCCAGTCAGGAGGTGCAACCGCTTGATCCCGGAATTCCGGGATTTGATCGTTTTGAGCTCCAAATTTGAATTGGGTTGGGGCCTATAAATACCCCACCCATTCAACACTGAAAAGATACAGACTTACACCGAATTCTTGATCTTTTCTGTGATTCTAAGAGCTCAAATTTGTGAAAAATCCTAAAGTTCTCCTCTTTCTGTTCTTCAAGTTTTGAGTTGTAAAGAGAGGAGAGAAAGGTCCTGTAAGGGTTGTCTCCTGAGCCCATCAAAAGGAGTGAATCTGTAAAAGGGCAGTTGGCCTTCGCCTATTGAAGGAAGGCCTCTAGTTGACGTCGGTGACCTCATCGGTGGAGGAAGCCAAAAGTGGAGTAGGTCAAGACTGACCGAACCACTCTAAATCTCTGGTTTGCGTTTATTTTGAGCACTTTATCATTACTGCAAACCTCCTACATAGCTACTGTCTTCTGCGCTTTTACGAACGAAGTTTCTAAGTGCTGATCTTTCCGAATCTGCATTCAGACGTAAATCGGTGTTTTCATACATTACAGTTTAAGTTTACGTTTTCTGCAAAACTGTCTTCTGCGATTTTACGAACGAAGTTTCTAAGTTCATATCCCTTTAAAACTGCGTTTAGACGTAAAACTGCGTTTAGACGTAAAACTGCGTTTAGACGTAAAACTACGTTTAGACGTAAAACTGTGTTTAGACGTAAAACTACGTTTAGACATAAAACTACGTTTAGACGTAAAACTGCGTTTAGACGTAAAACTGCGTTTAGACGTAAAACTGCGTTTAGACGTAAAACTACGTTTAGACGTAAAACTGCGTTTAAACGTAAAACTGCGTTTAGACGTAAAACTGCGTTTAGACGCAAATTGCACTGCCCTTAGACGCAATCTGATCTTAGACGCAAACTGCGCTTAAACTGCACTGCGCTTAGACGCAATCTGATCTTAGACGCAAACTGCGCTTAGACGCAATCTGCATTTAGACGCAAACTGCAGTTAGTCGCAAACTGCGCAAACTACGCTTAGACGCAAACTGTGTTTAGACATAAACTGCACTTAATCATAAGTATTCTTAGAATCGGCTTTTGCATCAAAATAGTTTTTATCAAACGAACGCAGCTTTCGTTTTTAATCGCTGAAAGATATCCGCTGCACTAATTCACCCCCCCCCCCCCCCCCCCCCTCTTTGTGCTCTCGATCCTAACAATTGGTATCAGAGCAAGGTTAACTCTCTAACGGATTAAAACCCAAGAGAAATGGCATACGCCGGAAACCAAGAGGGGCATTCTATTACGCGTCCACCCATGTTCAGTGGGACGGACTACACCTACTGGAAGACCCGAATGAGGATCTTTCTTATTTCTATGGATTTTGAACTGTGGAATATTGTCGAAAACGGATTTTCGAAGTCTTCTCTTCCAATGATCGATTGGAATGATTTGGAGAAGAAGGCTTTCGCTCTTAATGCAAAGGCTATGAATGCCTTATTTTGTGCACTTGATAAAAACGAGTTTAACCGTGTTTCAACTTGTGAAACTGCATTTGATATTTGGCACACACTCGAAGTGACCCATGAAGGCACAAGTAGAGTAAAAGAGTCAAAAATCAATTTGTTGTTACATTCTTTCGAACTTTTTCGGATGAAACCGAGTGAAACCATTGGCGACATGTTTACCCGTTTCACGGATGTCGTCAACGGTCTAAAAGGACTCGGAAAGAGCTTTTCGGATTTTGAGCTTGTTAATAAGATACTAAGATCCCTTCCTAAGAGTTGGGATCCTAAAGTCACTGCTATTCAAGAGGCAAAAGATCTACGAAATTTCCCTCTTGAAGAACTAATCGGGTCATTAATGACCTACGAAATGACTTGTAAAGCTCATGAAGAGCAAGAAGACATCCTTCCAAAGAACAAGAAGGATATGGCACTCAAAACTTCTGAATGCCACTTGAGAGAAAACTCAAGTGATGAGGACTCTGATGATGACTTGGCACTTCTAACAAGAAAGTTTAAAAAGTTCTTTAAAAGAAACAAGTTTAAGAATGATGCAAAAAATAAACTTGAACCCAAGAAGGACCAAGTAATCTGCTATGAATGCAAAAAGCCGGGACACTACAAGAGTGATTGTCCCCAAGTCAAAAGGAGAACATCAAAAAAGAAGGCGCTTCAAGCAACATGGGATGACTCGAGCGCATCCGAAGAAGAGGAGTCCAACACCGAGCAAGTTGCTCATTACGCCTTAATGGCCATCGAAGATGAGGTAACAAATTCAATAGATGCAGATTTATCATTCGATGAATTATTAAATGCTTTCTATGAATTGTTTGATGAGTGTAAGACTATCAGTAGTAAATACAAATTGCTAAAAAAGGAGCATGATAGTCTTATTTGTAATTTCGATAAATTAAATGCTGAACATCATGATAGTTTAAGCCCATGCATAAAATGCCATGATCTAGAAACTCTCCAAAAAGAAAACTTGCTACTTAAGGACACCTTGAAGAAATTCGAGGTTGGTAGCAAGTCATTGAACATGATCCTTACAAACAAGGGTCACGTTCCTAAAAGAAGCGGAATTGGATTCGTGAGAAGTCCTCACCAAAATCCAACCACCTTCATAAAAGGCTCCATCTTACATATACGACATTCTAATACCACCAGAAGAAGAAGTAATGAAAGTAGATAGATTCAGCGTAATAAACAAAAATCTACTTCATCGACTAAGATGTTACTATAGAGACGGTAACTGGGTTAGAATCCCTAGAAGGACTGATCACCCTCAACCTGAACCAGAACTGGAAACACCAGTATTTAGGGGTACCCAACCTCCTCCGACCCTTCCCTTTGAGGAATCACATCCAGTTGAGCAAACTCATACATCCATCGAAGAAATTGGGATTCGAATGGATCGATTCGAACAGAGATAAGAACGGATTGAACAACGACAAGATCAAATCCTATCTGAGTTGCAGCAAATTCATAGTCAATTTGACTCCTTGTTTAGGCACTTTAATTTTCCACCTTATCAATGAACTTGGTGAACACCTGTTGTTGTTGTAAATTTCTTATGTTACTCACTTCTGATGTGCTGGCTGTAAACATCTATCTTGCGCCTTGTGGTAAAAGTTATCTCAGATTTTTATGGTATCATTACTGGTTGGTATGTGATGTGTCCAAATTAAGAATGTTGTGCTTTGAAACTAAAAGTTTTGAAAACCTTGTGCCTTGATTTCATTCGAAGAGAATTAGGAATGTTGATGTGTCCGAATAGATAAATTTGTTAAAATTATTTTTCGGACTATATTGAATGATCAAATCACTTGATTGCCATGTTTCTATGATTATATGTGAAAATCTGCAACAAAATCTTGTCCGAATGCATCTTATTTATTCGAATGCTATAAAACAGATTTTCTCGTACACTTTCATGAAAAATAAGTTTCTGAAATAGATTTGATGAAGTGATTTATGTGTATTCCATCTTGCAAAATCTTTACATAGACAATGGATTATAACAAAGAGGGGAAGAAGTATTTAAAGCAATCTATGTAAAATTTCTCTATAAGCTTGCTATTATTATTTTCCTGGTATCATAATTACTATGCTTTTTGTTGATGACAAAGGGGGAGAGATATAAATTGATAAACACTGCCATGATTAGAAATACTATGAGTGATGCTATAAACACTGCTATGATTATGCCATCCTTGCATTACCAAGAGATATATGAACATGTGCTAAAGTTTGCATTATGCCCTGAGTTGATATCTTATCATGTGAAGAAAATGCAAAACTTGCTAGAATATTTCAAATGTGTGCATCATGTAATAGTGCTTCACAGCTTTATATGATAATGTTCAAACTACATGATGAATAGTTACAAACACAATCACACAAACTTGATGATGTATGTCAAGCCTTGACATCATCCTTGAAGAGATACATCATGATGAGTATCATGATGGGAGTATTGATAAGTTTAACTGATCTAACTTATCAATATGTCACTTGAATTCTTAGGTCTTGAATTCAAGGTTGACTTATCTCAACTATGGCATATAGACAGGGGGAGTTAAGGATAACTCCATTATCAATTGATTGTCATCATCAAAAAGGGGGAGATTGTTGAATCTCGGATTTTGATGATGAAGTCAATTGTCATTTGTTGTCTAATCTATGTGTTGAGATAAGTGTGCAGGATTAACTACGGTGAAAGTTAGACAAGCAACAGAAGTTGCGCCGGAGTCAAGTTCATGATCACGTTGGGAGTTCGAGAGTTCGACGGAAGTTCGGACGGTCGTCGGAGGTTCTGCGAGAACAGATCCGAGAAGTCCAGAAGCTTGCCAAGCGAAGCTCATCGGAACTCGCCAAGTGGATCGTCGCAAAGTCTAGGAGTTTGCCGGAAGTCCGCAGGAGCATCACCGAGGGTTCATCGGATGATCGACGGAAGTTCGCCGGAAACTCGCCGGAAGAAGCGATTGACGCACCGAAGCAAAGCTGCAGAAATTGTCTTAGATCTAATCGTAGTTAGCACGTTGATTAAGTTGGAAAATGGGAGGTGATCCCATTAGCTTAATCTTGGGGCAATTGGGCCCCTGAAAAACTGAAATTGGGCTGAATGGAGCTAACCATTCGGACCCTGATTGCACCAGGAGGTGCAACCGCCTAGGCCAGGAGGTGGCACCGCCTGGGCTAAGCCTCCCAGCGA
Source organism: Musa acuminata AAA Group (assembly GCF_036884655.1). Classification (NCBI taxonomy): domain Eukaryota; kingdom Viridiplantae; phylum Streptophyta; class Magnoliopsida; order Zingiberales; family Musaceae; genus Musa; species Musa acuminata. Next base: position 37,882,760 of record NC_088327.1, read on the forward strand.
GACTGGGCGGTGCAACCGCCCCAGCCAGGAGGTGGCACCGCCTGAGCTCAGTCTTCGAGCTAGACTGGGCGGTGCAACCTCCCTGATAGAGAGGTGGCACCGCCTGAGCTCGGTCTTCGAGCTCTGGCAGAGAGGTGCAACCGCCTCAGTCAAGAGGTGGCACCGCCTGGGGCTCAGTCTCCGAGCCAGACTCAGGAGGTGCAACCGCCCTGACAGAGAGGTGCAACCGCCTGGGCTCAGTCTTCGAGCTCTGCCAGGCGGTGCAACCTCTCCAGTCAGGAGGTGCAACCGCCTGATCCCGGAATTCCAAGATTTGATCGTTTTGAGCTCCAAATTTGAATTGGGTTGGGGCCTATAAATACCCCACCCATTCAACACTGAAAAGATACAGACTTACACCGAATTCTTGATCTTTTCTGTGATTCTAAGAGCTCAAATTTGTGAAAAATCCTAAAGTTCTCCTCTTTCTGTTCTTCAAGTTTTGAGTTGTAAAGAGAGGAGAGAAAGGTCCTGTAAGGGTTGTCTCTTGAGCCCATCAAAAGGAGTGAATCTGTAAAAGGGTAGTTGGCCTTCGCCTATTGAAGGAAGGCCTCTAGTTGACGTCGGTGACCTCGTCGGTGGAGGAAGCCAAAAGTGGAGTAGGTCAAGACTGACCGAACCACTCTAAATCTCTGGTTTGCGTTTATTTTGAGCACTTTATCATTACTGCAAACCTCCTACATAGCTACTGTCTTCTGCGCTTTTACGAACGAAGTTTCTAAGTGCTGATCTTTCTGAATCTGCATTCAGACGTAAATCGGTGTTTTCATACATTACAGTTTAAGTTTACATTTTCTGCAAAACTGTCTTCTGCGATTTTATGAACGAAGTTTCTAAGTTCAGATCCCTTTAAAACTGCGTTTAGACGTAAAACTGTGTTTAGACGTAAAACTGTGTTTAGACGTAAAACTGCGTTTAGACGTAAAACTGCGTTTAGACGTAAAACTACGTTTAGACGTAAAACTGCGTTTAGACGTAAAACTATGTTTAGACGTAAAACTGCGTTTAGACGTAAAACTACGTTTAGACGTAAAACTGCGTTTAGACGTAAAACTGCGTTTAGACGTAAAACTACGTTTAGACGTAAAATTGCGTTTAAACGTAAAACTACGTTTAGATGTAAAACTGCGTTTAGACGCAAACTGCACTGCGCTTAGACGCAATCTGATCTTAGATGCAAACTGCGCTTAAACTGAACTGCGCTTAGACGCAATCTGATCTTAGACGCAAATTGCGCTTAGACGCAATCTGCATTTAGACGCAAACTGCAGTTAATCGCAAACTGCGCAAATTGCGCTTAGATGCAAACTGTGTTTAGACATAAACTGCACTTAATTATAAGTATTCTTAGAATCGGCTTTTGCATCAAAATAGTTTTTATCAAACGAACGCAGCTTTCGTTTTTAATCGCTGAAAGATATCCGCTGCACTAATTCACCCCCCCCCCCCTTCTTAGTGCTCTCGATCCTAACAAACCAGAAAACACAAAGCAAGTATACCGGAGTCAAGATCAATGGACATTTAAGAGTCCGAAGAATCGTCGGAGATGCTGCCGGAACCAATCGAGAAGAAATCGGGAACCTGTCGGAATTTTCGGAAGTTCGCCGAAGAGATCGTCAGAGGTTCACGGAGATCACCGAGAAGGCTCGGCTACTCGTTAAAGTCATCACAAGATCGGGAGCTTGCAGGGAGTCCGTCGGAAGAAGTTCGTCAGAAAGCTCGCCGGAACAAGACTCGACGTTCGCGGTTGAAAACTTGCTTAGAATGTTTTTTTTTGTTATGTAGTTCACTTGTAATTAGGATTAGGATTAAGAGATAATCCTATATCCTGGTTAGGGGCCAACTGGGCCCAAAGTCAGATTTGGTTTGGACTAAAATTAAGCCAAACCAGTGAATCGAAGAGCCAGGCGGTGGCACCGCCTGGCTAGGCGGTGACACCTCCTGAGCTGGGCGGTTGCACCGTCCAGCGCCCGAGAGCTGGGCAGTAGCACCGCCTGGGCTGGGTGGTGGCACCGCCTAGCACTGTCAGTGTCTGACACTGACAAGCAGTGGCACCGCCACTGACAGGCGGTGGAACCGCCAGCATCGGGAACCCAACGAGAATTCAAATTTGGAGCCCAAATTTGAATCCTCTTGAGGCCTATAAATACCCCTCAAATCTCAGTTGAGATTACAACTTTTGAGAAGCATTTTGATTGAGAGAAAAGTCTTAGAAAGTCTTAGCAAGTCTTGTTTTCAATTTGCTAGAGAGTTCTCCTCCTTCTTTCTTATTGAAAATTTGTAAGAGATTGAACTGTTTGTAAAAGGTTGTAAGAGGGGTATTTACCCTTCCATTTCAAGAGATTTGCTAGTGGAAGGTGGGAGCCTCATCAAAGAGGGGCCTCGCAAGTGGATGTAGGTCATTTGACCGAACCACTCTAAAATCGGCGTAATCTCTGGTTTGCATTTCATTATTGCTGTTTACATTACTGCAAACCTTCTTACATGCTTTAGTTCCTTATTACCTTTGCTGTGCAACTTTAAGAATACGCCTTCAAGTTAAGCTTTTCAAGTTCCGTTCTTATCGTACGAAAGATTTTTCTAAAATCGAAGTTTTAATCCGCTGCACTAATTCACCCTCCCCTCTTAGTGCCGCTCCGATCCTAACAAGTGGTATCAGAGTGAGGTTATCTCTCATATTTGGTTTAATACCCAAGAGAGATGGCTTACTCCGGCATGCAAGAGGGCCACTCTATTGCACGACCACCTTTGTTTAATGGGTCGGATTACACATATTGGAAGACTCGCATGAGGATCTTCCTCATTTCTATGGACTTTGAGCTTTGGTCTATTGTTGAAAACGGATTTCAAAAATCTTCTCTTCCGATGAGCGAATGGAATGAATCGGAGAAGAAAGTTTTTGCTTTAAATGCAAAGGCTATGAATGCCTTGTTTTGTGCACTAGACAAAATTGAATTTAATCGTGTTTCAATTTGTGATTCGGCCTTTGATATTTGGAGAACTCTTGAGGTCACTCATGAAGGCACTAGCCGAGTGAAAGAGTCCAAAATCAACATCCTTGTGCACTCTTACGAACTTTTCCGAATGAAACCAAGTGAGTCCATCGGAGACATGTACACCCGGTTTACGGATGTCATCAATGGACTCAAAGCTCTTGGTAAAGATTTTACTAACTTTGAACTAGTAACTAAAATCTTAAGATCTCTCCCTAAAAGTTGGGATCCAAAAGTTACGGCCATTCAAGAAGCCAAAGACCTTAAAGCATTCCCTCTTGAAGAACTCATTGGGTCTCTAATGACCTACGAAATGACATGTCAAGCTCATGACGAGCTCGAGAACCCCCTTCCAAAGAACAGGAAGGATATGACACTCAAATCACAAGAAGACCACTTGAAAGGAACATCAAGTGATGAGGACAGTGACAATGACATTGCACTTTTGACTCAAAAATTTAAGAAATACTTAAGAAAGAACAAATTTAAAAATAATAAAAACAAATTTGAACAAAAGAAGGACCAAGTGATTTGCTATGAATGCAAAAAACCGGGACACTACAAGAACGATTGTCCTCAAGCCAAAAAGAGAACATCAAAGAAGAAGGCGCTCAAGGCAACGTGGGATGATTCAAGTGCGTCCGAAGAAGAGGAGTCCAACACCGAGCAAGTTGCTCATTATGCGCTAATGGCTTTACGAGAAGAGGTATGTGATTTATTTAATGAAGATTTATCTTTTGAAGAACTCTCTATCGCTTTTCATGAATTATTTGATGAATGTAGAACTGTTAGCAAGAAGTTATGTATCTTAAAGAAAGAGCATGCTTTGCTACAAGATAAGTTTGATAGTCTTCAAACTCCTCCATGCTCTAAGTGTGAGCATTTAGAAGCAATAAAAAATGAAAATTTGCTTCTTAAAGAAACCTTAAACAAGTTTAAGGTTTGTAGCAAAGGATTAGACATGATCCTTGCACACAAGGGTCACATCGCAAATAGAAATGAAATTGGATTTGTAAAATGATTACATCAAAATCCTACTACTTTCATAAAAGGACCTACATTACATGTTTCCTCTTATATGAAATGCAACTTCTGTTGCAAATCCGGATATATTGCCTACAAATGTCCATTTAGGAAAATTAGTTCACAAAAATTAATATGGGTTCCTAAAGGAACTATAAAGGATTCAATAATAAATAATAAAATTAGTGGGTCAATTTTTGAGGCACCCAAAATCAAATGGGTACCTAAAAATCATCCTCTTTTGTAGACAAACCCACAAGCTAGTGTTAGTCATAGGTGCCCAGCAAGCCAATCACGTGAGTGATGGCACGTGTGACTTGATACAGAATCTTTTTGCTTATTATATTTTGGCGTATATCACTTTATAACTATTGCATAAATGCATATATATATATTGTGATGTCCTTGGATTTGTGCAATGGGAATCGGATCATGATGAGATCACGATAATGAGATCGATTCACCTATAAACACATATCCTAAATAATCCCGGTCATAGGTTACTCGAGAGGGACATCGTGATAACCGGATAGACTGGTGTGCTGTATACCCGTCCATATGATGGATGCAGCTGGTCTCATAGCTGCTCGTGTAGGGACACTAGGGATACAGTACAGGTGCTTATTGGAGAATGAGTTCACTGATTGATCCGCTTACAGAATGTTGGATGGTTGATGATGCCTTATTGTCAGACAGTGATTCCGTAGTCCTAGTGGTGTATCTGGTCCTTAGACTTGAGACACCAAGGATGTCCTGTATGAGTGCTCCACTCTTTGATACCAGACTTATAGGTTTGGCTGTTCCCAGATCTAGTACAACTGGTCATTGGGAGTGGTAGTCGACCTTACGAGAGCTATTGAGTGTCAATAGAGGATCATCCACTCTCAGCGTCATGAGAGGAATATCCTATGTGTTCTTGCTCAGACAAATCCCTGGCCAGGGTCATTCGGGTTGAGAGAGAAAGAGTTCTCCGGGAGAATCCGATTAGAGCGAGACTCGAGTAGAAACCGTATGGGTCTGACAGCACCATGCTCGATATACGGTCTCTGGGATATTAGATGGATGAGGGACTATAGGTACATGGTAACTGAGGACAGACAGGTCCAATGGATTTGATTCCCCTGTATCGTTTGGGGACTACGGCGTAGTGGCCTAGTACGTTCGTAGTCGATGAGTCGAGTGAATTATTACATAAATAATAATTCACTGAGTTAGAAGGAGTTCTGACAGGTATGACTCACGGCCAGCTCGATATTGGGCCTAGAGGGTCACACACATATGGTAGGCATTGCGATGAGTAGAGGTTCGGATATGAGATATCCGACGGAGCCCTTGTCTTATTGGATGCAGATCCAATACCCACTAGGGAAGGACCCATTAGGGTTTGACATGGGATCTCTATAAATAGGAGGGATTCACAGCCTCATAGGCTAGAGTCTTTGCTTGCCTTTCCTATTCTCCTCTCCCTCTCCACCTCAGAGTAGGCCTAGAGTTTTGAGGAGCGTCGTCGCAACCCTGCTGTGTGGATCACCGCTAGAGAGGAGGACGCTTGACCTCCTTCACCCTCTCCTAAGGATCTGCAAGGAAACAGGGATATACGATCTCCCTAGGTAACACAATCTCTATACGCAGTTTTGTGTTTTGCAGATTTTTTTTGCACCAATCTTCGCACGACGACGAACATCTTTTTGGGAATCAGGGATTTTGTTTTCTTGTTCTTCCGCTGCGCATATGATGTCGCCCCCCAATGATTTCCCAACAGTGGTATCTGAGCTGTTGAATCTCGGATTTTGATGATAAAATCAATTGATGGGTTATTTGATCTAATCCATATTATTGAGTTAAGTGTGCAGGATTAACTACGATAACCAGAAAACACAAAGCGAGAATACCGGAGTCAAGTTCGATGGACGTTTAAGAGTCCGAAGAATCGTCGGAGATGCTGCCAGAACCAACCGAGAAGAAATCGGGAACCTGTCGGAATTTTCGGAAGTTCGCCGAAGAGATCGTTGGAGGTTCACGGAGATCACCGAGAAGGCTCGGCTACTCATTAAAGTCATCACAAGTTCGGGAGCTTGCTAGAAGCCCGTCGGCAGAAAGTTCGTCGGAAAGCTCGCCAGAACAAGACTCGACGTTCGCGGTTGAAAATTTGCTTAGGATGTGTTTTGGTTATGTAGTCCACTTGTAATTAGGATTAGGATTAAGAGATAATCCTATATCCTGGTTAGGGGCCAACTGGGCCCAAAGTCAGAGTTGGTTTAGGCTAAACCAGCGAACTAGAGAGCCAAGATTGAAGCCCAACTAGTGGCTGAAAACACTGTAGTCGGGCTGAAAACACTGTAGGCGGTGGCACCGCCTAACTGGGCGGTGGCACCGCCCAGCACCCGAGTGTTGGGCGGTGACACCTCCTTGGCTGGGCGGTTGCACCGTCCAGCACCCGAGCGCTGGGCGGTGGCACCGCCTGGCTGGGCGGTGGAACCGCCAGCACCGGGAACCCTAAGAGAATTCAAATTTTGGAGCCCAAAATTTGAATCCTCTTGAGGCCTATAAATACCCCTCAAATCTCAGCTGAGGTTACAACTTTTGAGAAGCATTTTGATTGAGAGAAAAGTCTTAGAAAGTCTTAGCAAGTCTTGTTTTCAATTTGCTAGAGAGTTCTCCTCCTTCTTTCTTATTGAAAATTTGTAAGAGGTTGAGCTGCTTGTAAAAGGTTGTAAGAGGGGTGTTTACCCTTCCATTTCAAGAGACTTGCTAGTGGAAGGTGGGAGCCTCATCGAAGAGGGGCCTCGCAAGTGGAGTAGGTCATTTGACCGAACCACTCTAAAAATCGGCGTAATCTCTGGTTTGCTTTTTATTATTGTCATTTACATTACTGCAAATCTTCTTACTGCTTTAGTTCCTTATTACTCTTGCTGCGCAACTTTAAGAATACGCCTTCAAGTTAAATTTCTCAAGTTTCGTTCTTAACGTACGAAAGATTTTGTTAAAATCGAAGTTTTAATCCGCTGCACTAATTCACCCCCCCCTCTTAGTGCCGCTCCGATCCTAACAAGTGGTATCAGAGCAAGGTTATCTCTCATATTTGGTTTAATACCCAAGAGAGATGGCTTACTCCGGCATGCAAGAGGGCCATTCTATTGCACGACCACCTTTGTTTAATGGGTCGGATTACACATATTGGAAGACTCGCATGAGAATCTTCCTCATTTCTATGGACTTTGAGCTTTGGTCTATTGTCGAGAATGGATTTCAAAAATCTTCTCTTCCGATGAGCGAATGGAATGAATCGGAGAAGAAGGTTTTTGCTTTAAATGCAAAGGCTATGAATGCCTTGTTTTGTGCACTAGACAAAAACGAATTTAATCGTGTTTCAATGTGTGATTCGGCTTTTGATATTTGGAGAACTCTTGAGGTCACTCATGAAGGCACTAGCCGAGTGAAAGAGTCCAAAATCAACATCCTTGTGCACTCTTACGAACTTTTCCGAATGAAACCAAGTGAGTCCATCGGAGACATGTACACCCGGTTTACGGATGTCATCAATGGACTCAAAGCTCTTGGTAAAGATTTTACTAACTTTGAACTAGTAACTAAAATCTTAAGATCCCTCCCTAAAAGTTGGGATCCAAAAGTTACGGCCATTCAAGAGGCCAAAGACCTTAAAGCATTCCCTCTTGAAGAACTCATTGGGTCTCTAATGACCTACGAAATGACATGTCAAGCTCATGACGAGCTCGAGAACCCCCTTCCAAAGAACAGGAAGGATATGGCACTCAAATCACAAGAAGACCACTTGAAAGGAACATCAAGTGATGAGGACAGTGACAATGACATTGCACTTTTGACTCAAAAGTTTAAAAAATATTTAAGAAAGAACAGATTTAAAAATAATACAAAAAATAAATTTGAACAAAAGAAGGACCAAGTGATTTGCTATGAATGCAAAAAACCGGGACACTACAAGAACGATTGTCCTCAAGCCAAAAAGAGGACATCAAAGAAGAAGGCGTTCAAGGCAACGTGGGATGATTCAAGCGCATCCGAAGAAGAGGAGTCCAACACCGAGCAAGTTGCTCATTACGCGCTAATGGCTTTAGGAGAAGAGGTATGTGATTTACTTAATGAAGATTTATCTTTTGAAGAACTCTCTATCGCTTTTCATGAATTATTTGATGAATGTAGAACTGTTAGCAAGAAGTTAAGTATCTTAAAGAAAGAGCATGCTTTGCTACAAGATAAGTTTGATAATATTCAAACTCCTCCATGCTCTAAGTGTGAGCATTTAGAAGCAATAAAAAATGAAAATTTGCTTCTTAAAGAAACCTTAAACAAGTTTAAGGTTGGTAGCAAAGGATTAGATATGATCCTTGCACACAAGGGTCACATCGCAAATAGAAATGGAATTGGATTTGCAAAAGGATTACATCAAAATCCTACCACTTTCATAAAAGGACCTACATTACATGTTTCCTCTTATATGCAATGCAACTTCTGTTGCAAATCCGGACATATTGCCTACAAATGTCCTTTTAGGAAAATGAGTTCACAAAAATTAATATGGGTTCCTAAAGGAACTATAAAGGATTCGATAATAAATAACAAAGTTAGTGGGTCAATTTTTGAGGCACCCAAAATCAAATGGGTACCTAAAAATCATCCTCTTTTGTAGAAAAACCCACAAGCTAGGAGCAAGAGATGGTATCTCGATAGTGGATGCTCAAGACATATGACTGGAGATCCATCTCATTTCTCTATGCTCACTAGCAAAGAAGAAGGGTACGTCACCTTCGGAGACAACAACAAAGGCAAAATCATTGGCAAGGGAACTATTGGTAACAAATTTAGTTTTTCCATTGATGATGTTTTACTAGTTGATGGATTGAAACACAATCTCTTAAGTATAAGTCAACTATGCGATAAAGGTTATATCGTTAGGTTTGAATCAAATATGTGCATTATTGAAAAACCAAATCATAACATGACTATGATTGCTTTAAAACAAAATAATGTCTATACCATCAATCTTGATGAACTAAGTAATGAAATGTGCTTCTCCGTCGTAAATGATGATGCTTGGCTTTGGCATAGGAGATTAGGCCATGCAAGCATGAAAACAATATCTAAGATCTCATCTCAAGAATTAGTATGAGGAATTCCAAATTTAAAGTTTATTAAGGACAAAGTATGCGATGCATGTCAACTAGGCAAACAAATAAAAACAAGCTTCAAACCAAAAAATCAAATTAGCACTACTAGACCATTACAATTGATCCATTTGGACTTATTTGGACCAATTGATACAACAAGTCTAGGTGGAAGCAAATATGCTTTTGTGATTGTGGATGACTACTCTAGATACACTTGGACCTATTTCTTAGCTCACAAAAGTGATTGCTTCAAGTGTTTCTCTAAATTTTGTAAACTCACTCAAAACGAAAAAGGCTTCATGATTGCATCAATTCGGAGTGATCACGGTGGTGAATTCCAAAACCGTGACTTTCAAAATTTTTGCGAAAGTAATGGGTACAATCACAACTTCTCAACTCCAAGAAATCCTCAACAAAATGGAGTAGTTGAAAGGAAAAATAGAAACCTACAAGAAATGGCACGAACTATGTTGAATGAACAAAGTTTACCTAAGTACTTTTGGGCCGAAGCCGTAAATACGGCTTGCTACATCATGAATAGAGTCCTAATAAGACCATCCTTATCCAAAACTCCCTATGAATTATGGAATAACAAAAAACCAAACATCTCCTATTTTAAAGTTTTTGGTTGTAAATGCTTTATTTTAAATGAAAGGGATGCTTTAGGAAAATTTGATGCTAAATCCGATGAAGGCATCTTTCTTGGTTACTCTTCCGTTTCTAAAGCTTTTCGGGTTTATAATAAAAGAACTTTAGTAATTGAAGAGTCTATTCATGTAGTTTTTAATGAAATTTCCGATTTAAAGAAAAATGATTTTGATGATGATCTTGGTTTTGATAATTTGAATTTAAATGAACCCTCTCCTCAAAATAGCCATTTGAATGCATCTTCTTCCGAAATTTCTTTACCAAAAGAATGGAAGTATGTAGATGCTCATCCAAAAGAGCAAATTATAGGAGATACATCAAAAGGGGTTCAAACTCGTTCTTCTTTCAAAAATTTTTGTGCTAACGCCGCCTTCCTTTCTCAAATTGAACCTAAATGCATTGACGAAGCCTTAAAAGATGATTTTTGGATCATTGCAATGCAAGAAGAATTGAACCAATTTGAGAGGAATGAGGTATGGAAGCTTGTTCCTAGACCAAGTGACCACTTAGTCATAGGTACTAAGTGGGTCTTTAGAAACAAGCAAGACGAAAATGGTATTGTGGTTAGAAACAAGGCTAGATTAGTGGCCAAAGGTTTCAACCAAGAAGAAGGTATCGATTACGAAGAAACCTTCGCTCCCGTGGCTCGATTAGAAGCCATAAGGATGCTCCTTGCCTATGCTAGTAGTAATAATTTTAAACTATTTCAAATGGATGTTAAAAGTGCTTTCTTGAATGGTTTTATTTCCGAAGAAGTATTTGTCGAACAACCTCCCGGATTTGAAAATTCTCTTCTTCCTAATCATGTATTCAAATTGACTAAAGCTCTCTATGGCTTAAAACAAGCTCCTAGAGCTTGGTATGAAAGGCTTAGTTCCTTTCTTATTTTAAATAATTTTACCAAAGGCAAGGTTGATACTACATTGTTTATTAAACATTTTGAAAATAATTTTCTTATTGTGCAAATTTATGTTGACGATATTGTGTTTGGCTCTTCGGATGAATCACTATGTGAATCATTTGCCAAATGTATGAGTCTTGAATTTGAAATGAGTTTAATGGGTGAATTAACTTTCTTTTTGGGATTACAAATCAAACAACTTAGTGATGGTATATTTCTTAACCAATCCAAATATACATTAGAATTGTTAAAACGATTTAACATGGATAATTCAAAAGCAATAAACACCCCTATGAGTACTGCGACTAAGTTAGATATGGATGAAAATGGTGAAAGTTTCGATCAAAAAACATATAGGGGAATGATAGGTAGTCTACTCTACCTCACTGCGACTAGACCGGATATTATGTTTAGTGTAGGACTTTGCGCTAGGTTTCAATCTAATCCTAAATTATCTCATCTTAAGAGTGTTAAAAGAATATTTAGGTATCTTAAAGGAACTTCAAATTTAGGATTGTGGTATCCAAAATCTGAAAAATTTGATTTAATAGCCTATGCGGATGCCGATTTTGGCGGATGCAGAATAGATAGAAAAAGTACATCCGGAACATGCCAATTTTTAGGACATGCACTTGTTTCTTGGACTTCCAAGAAACAAAATTCAGTTGCACTATCTACGGCAGAAGCCGAATACATAGCTGCAAGTGCATGTTGTGCACAAGTCATTTGGATGAAAAATACATTAGAAGACTATGGAATTCACTTTAAAAATATTCCCATAAAATGTGATAATACTAGTGCCATATGTCTTACTAAAAATCCAATTCAGCATTCTAGAACTAAGCACATCGACGTTAGGCATCATTTCATACGCGATCATGTCCTTAACAATAATATTGTTCTAGAATTCATTGACACAAAGCATCAATTAGCGGATATATTCACAAAAGCCTTGAATGAAGACCAATTTGAATTCATTAGAAGGGAATTAGGTATGTTAAATTGTCCCTAAACAATAAACTTGTTTGATTGGATTTTCCGTAAAGTTTTTCATCTTCTTTCCATCTCTCATTCCATATGACATGTTGTGAAATCTCGAAATCGACTTTGATGACTTGATAATGAATTTCAAGTTAGCGATTTGATTTAAATAAGTTTTATCTAAATCATAATCTTGATCTTGCAAAATTGGAATCACAAATAATATCTTTTGGCATTCATGAATTGATACTTACAAATATGAAAGTATTGGCATTCATGACTTGAATTTGATTGAAACATTGTATGCTTAAATTAATCATTCTCCTATGTTTCAAAAATTCTTTAAATGCCTTATGTGATGATTAAAAAGTAATGTTGAGATTTTCATGAATTTGACGATTTGAATGAGTTTGTATTCGAATTATGATCTTGCCTTCGTGAAATTACTACTTGAATTTTTTTTATCCCAATCTCTCTCTTATACATCTACAATTTCTGTTATTCATAGGAAGAAGAGATTAGATAATATGAATGCATGCTGAATTTTCCTCTAAAATGAACTCTGCGTAAATATTTTTGCATACTTAATTTTCAATGATAAAATCGTTGTATGACAAAATATGTGCTTCAAGTCTCATTTTCCTTTTTGTTGATGACAAAGGGGGAGAAAAGTGATGACTTATATCATTCTTAATATCATGACAAAATATGAATTGCAAAATCCTTGAGAAAAGTGATCGATCGATGATTATCTTATATGCCTTGCAAAATCCTTGAAAATATTGTAAGATTGATTGATCATATTGAATGCATGTCTAAAATGTATAATCATGCAATTCAAGTTGAAAATCTTTATCTCTTGTCATAGTAAAATTTGTCTCTTATCTTTCGACTTGAAAAAGATTTTCATCAAAGTTTCGCATTTACATTATGCTTAATGAGAATAACGATAAGTTCTACGGTTAGAGCTTATAGGTTTATACTTGAATTCAATGATGAAATTCAAGTGTTTTATCTTCTCATAATATGGCATATAGATAGGGGGAGTTACGTTTAACTCCGTCATCAATTGATTGTCATCATCAAAAAGGGGGAGATTGTTGAATCTCGGATTTTGATGATAAAATCAATTGATGGGTTATTTGATCTAATCCATATTATTGAGTTAAGTGTGCAGGATTAACTACGATAACCAGAAAACACAAAGCGAGAATACCGGAGTCAAGTTCGATGGACGTTTAAGAGTCCGAAGAATCGTCGGAGATGCTGCCAGAACCAACCGAGAAGAAATCGGGAACCTATCGGAATTTTCGGAAGTTCGCCGAAGAGATCGTTGGAGGTTCACGGAGATCACCGAGAAGGCTCGGCTACTCATTAAAGTCATCACAAGTTCGGGAGCTTGCTAGAAGCCCGTCGGCAGAAAGTTCGTCGGAAAGCTCGCCAGAACAAGACTCGACGTTCGCGGTTGAAAATTTGCTTAGGATGTGTTTTGGTTATGTAGTCCACTTGTAATTAGGATTAGGATTAAGAGATAATCCTATATCCTGGTTAGGGGCCAACTGGGCCCAAAGTCAGAGTTGGTTTAGGCTAAACCAGCGAACTAGAGAGCCAAGATTGAAGCCCAACTAGTGGCTGAAAACACTGTAGTCGGGCTGAAAACACTGTAGGCGGTGGCACCGCCCAGCACCCGAGTGCTGGGCGGTGACACCTCCTTGGCTGGGCGGTTGCACCGTCCAGCACCCGAGCGCTGGGCGGTGGCACCGCCTGGCTGGGCGGTGGAACCGCCAGCACCGGGAATCCTAAGAGAATTCAAATTTTGGAGCCCAAAATTTGAATCCTCTTGAGGCCTATAAATACCCCTCAAATCTCAGCTGAGGTTACAACTTTTGAGAAGCATTTTGATTGAGAGAAAAGTCTTAGAAAGTCTTAGCAAGTCTTGTTTTCAATTTGCTAGAGAGTTCTCCTCCTTCTTTCTTATTGAAAATTTGTAAGAGGTTGAGCTGCTTGTAAAAGGTTGTAAGAGGGGTGTTTACCCTTCCATTTCAAGAGACTTGCTAGTGGAAGGTGGGAGCCTCATCGAAGAGGGGCCTCGCAAGTGGAGTAGGTCATTTGACCGAACCACTCTAAAAATTGGCGTAATCTCTGGTTTGCTTTTTATTATTGTCATTTACATTACTGCAAATCTTCTTACTGCTTTAGTTCCTTATTACTCTTGCTGCGCAACTTTAAGAATACGCCTTCAAGTTAAATTTCTCAAGTTTCGTTCTTAACGTACGAAAGATTTTGTTAAAATCGAAGTTTTAATCCGCTGCACTAATTCACCCCCCCCCTCTTAGTGCCGCTCCGATCCTAACATGAGCCAGGTTGTTCGTGTGAATGATTGGTTTTGAACTGCGTGTATTGTGCTTAGGAAGAATTTTGACGTCAAAATCGTTGACGCAAAAGCGAGGAAGGGCAGCAACAGTTGCTGCCCTCGATCTGCATGCCTGCAGCCACCTGCAGCGGCAGCCGCAGCCAGGCAGCACAGCGCCGGCGCATGCGCAAGCGCTGTGCCTGCAGCAGCCGGCCGGCGGTCTGCTTGCAGCAGGCTTGCTGCTAGCGGGGCTGGCAACCCACGGGCAGAGGCGCCGCAGGGCAGCGACGCGCGACGCCTGCCGCCGCTGCTCCCGCGGGCGAAACCCCCCCCACAGGGGCGGCCGCCCGGCGGGACAGCACCGCCTGCGGAGGCAGCAACGCCCGAAGGGGGAGCCCACCTGCAGCGGCAGCGCTGCCAGCGAGCGTGCCGCCTGCAAGCGAGGGCAGCGCCCTCGCCCCGCCGCACAGGCCGCCGCCAGTAGGGTGGCGGCGGCGGCAGCGGCAGCAGAAAGAGGGAATTAGGATTTTGGGCAAAAAGACAGTTTTTCCCCTGTGAATTTGAGAAATTCCAGTTCTGTCTTTTGTCAAAATTACGAAAATACCCTTAGGAATTGAGAAATTCCCTATATATCCCTGATTTCAAAAAATATTAATTAATTAAAAGGTTTAGTTGATTATTATTTTTATTATTATCTAGTAGTCCTACATGATGATGATTATTTATACATGTGATGTATGATGTGTGGACGGATGATCATGGACCGTGTGATGTGTGTACTTGTGATTATTATTATTGAGGTCTGCGAATCTCCATTATATTTCTCGTTTATTGTCGGGCCTGCGTGCCTATGATTAAGTTGTAATCACATGAGGAGGTGCAGCGGGAGCATGGATGCGATAGCGGGACCCACGAGACGGACGATCGTGATGCATGGAGATGCATCAAGATGTCGACGGAACCGACGAGGACGAGATAGACGATCACAGGGCATGGAGATGCACCGTTGCACACATAGATCTTGATGTGAGTGATTAGGCCTATTGGCTCGGGCCTAATCATATTAGGTTGTGGTCCATGATCATCTGATGTGATTGCTTATACACATACTAGATATGTATATATATTTGCATGCGATGTAGATATATATTAAATATGTATATGTGTGACATGTCATATTAGGAGACCAAATTATAGAAACATCTCTCGATAATATTAAGTCGGTAAACGTGAGGCAATTAGATTGACCCACGTGGCCTTCCATCGTTATGAGTAGGAACCGATTCCCGGTGTAGGTTGAGTTGGTCGAGTCCCTCGAGACTCACCTATATCGCGATTCGCTATCTTGCTTACGACATAGAGATGTCACCGGTGACCTGAGGGCATGGTATGCTTGGTCGAGTCCCTCGAGGGTATATCATCAAATCAGACTCATCTTGTAACGAAGGTGTTGACTTAACCGAGCATCATGGTTGGTCGAGTCCCTCGAGGCCATGGTGATTCGGAGGCCGAACAGGACGGGAATCACAATGAGTTGTGATCAGCAAGAGTTGCCTACCTTTTAGGCTTAGTGTGATTGGTCGAGTCCCTCGAGGTTACACTAAGACGCTGATTGGATCCTGATCCCCACTAGAAGTCTACCGGAGACTTCCGTTTCACGTGCTGAGGGTGTCGCGTGACTCGTTAATAAAATAGTGGGAGCATATTAAGATAGAAGTCCATATCTTGATAGTTTATTTCTTGCAAAATCTGCATGTTATTCATTTCTGCTGTATCTTTATTTTCAGAAAATGTCGCTTTCAAATCCCTTACGTGGCATACTTGATGTCAACCGCCTCACTGGTCCAAATTATACGGATTGGCTCCGTAACTTGAGAATTGTTCTCACAGCGGAGAAAATCGTGTGCGTCCTTGATACAGTGATACCTACGCCCGAAGAAGGGGCAAACGAGGATGAGATCGCTCACTACGTGAAGTACATTGATGACTCCACTCTTGCTCAGTGCTATATGTTGGACTCTATGACTCCTGAGTTACAGAGACAACATGAAAAGATGGATGCCAGATCCATTCTCTTACATGTCCGCAAATTGTTTGAGGAACAGGGAAGGACTCAACGATATGAGATATCCAAGAGCCTTTTCCGCGCTAGGATGACTGAGGGGACACCGGTTCAGAACCATGTCCTAAAGATGATTGAGTGGATAGAGAAACTCACAGGTCTAGGAATGGTCCTAGAGGATAACTTGTGTGTGGACATTGTGCTTCAGTCCCTACCAGATTCCTTTTCACAGTTCATAATGAATTTTAATATGAACAAGCTTGAGGTGACTCTCCCAGAGCTCCTCAATATGTTGAGGGAGGCAGAGAGTACTATTAAGAAAGAGAAGCCAGTTCTCTGCACTGGTGAGACCAGAAAGAAAAGGAAAGCAGAAAGGTCCCTTAAGAAGGGAAAGGGCAAGGGCAAACAAGGTAAAGCAAAGGTTGCTAAGAAAGACCCAACAAAGGACAAAGGCCAGTGCTTCCACTGTGGTAAAGATGGGCATTGGAAGAGAAACTGCAAAGAGTATCTTGCAGAAAGGGCGAAACAAAAGCTTGATGAAGCTTTAGGTACATTCATGATCAGTCTCCATTTGTCAGAATCTTATGATAACACATGGGTATTGGATACCGGTAGTGCTTATCATATATGCAATTCGTTGCAGGTTCTGGCAAGGCCTAGGAGACTTGAGAGAGGCGAGATGGACCTCAAGATGGGTAATGGAGCAAAAGTTGTTGTAGTAGCTGTTGGCGAGGTCGCCTTACATCTGCCTAGTGGAGCTTTTAATGCATTAGATGCATGTTATTTTGTTCTTTCTATTATCAAAAACATTATCTCCATTTCATGTTTAACAGTTAGTGGATATAAATTTGTTTTTGAGAACAATGGTTGTTCAATATTATTAGATGATAAGATCATCACGAAAGGAACATTGCAAATGGTTTATTTATGTTAGACACTACTCCACATATCATGAATGTAAATGTGTCTAAAAGGAAACGAGATGAGTTGAACAGTGCATACCTGTGGCATTGTAGGCTAGGTCACATCCATGAAAGAAGGATTCAAAAGTTGCTAAATGATGGATATCTAGATCCATTCGACTATATATCTTATGCAACTTGTGAGCCTTGCATTCGTGGAAAATTGACCAACTCTCCATTTAGTGGAATTGGAGAGAGAGCCAATGAGTTGTTGGAACTCATACATAGTGATGTATGTGGACCCATGTCAACTCATGCCATTGGAGGTTACTCCTACTTCATTACATTTACTGATGATTTCTCAAGGTATGGATATGTGTACTTAATGAAGTACAAGTCCGAGGCCTTTGAGAAATTCAGAGAGTATAAGAATGAGGTGGAGAACCAGACTGGAAAGAGTATCAAAACTCTTCGATCAGATCGAGGAGGTGAGTACTTAAGTACAGAGTTTACTCAGTTCCTCAAGGACCATGGGATATTATCCCAATGGACACCTCCTTATACACCTCAGCTCAATGGTGTCTTTGGAAGGAGGAATCGTACGCTATTAGATATGGTACGGTCCATGATGAGTTTCGCTGACCTACCCATCTTATTCTAGGGATATGCTCTAGAAACCGCAGCTTATCTTCTGAACAGAGTTCCAACTAAGTCGGTAGTGTCTACACCATATGAGATATGGAAAGGGAAGAAGCCTGATCTTAAGGTTGTTAAAGCAAGGCTAATGGCTAAGGGGTATCGTCAAAGGCAAGGTGTTGACTACGACGAAACCTTCTCACCCGTAGCAATGCTAAAATCCATCATAATTCTATTGGCTATTGCAGCACACTATGATTATGAGATCTGGCAGATGGATGTGAAAACCGCATTCCTCAACGGGAACCTCGAGGAGGAGGTGTATATGATGCAACCTGAGGGATTCGTGTCCAAGAACTGCCCAGATAATGTGTGTAGGTTGCTTAGATCCATTTATGGACTAAAGCAAGCTTCCCGAAGTTGGAACATAAGATTTGATGAGGCAATCAGATCTTATGACTTCGTTAAGAACGAAGATGAGCCTTGTATATACAGAAAGGTAAGTGGGAGCGCTATCACCTTTTTGGTGTTATATGTGGATAACATCCTCATCATTGGGAATGACGTAGGAATGCTATCCACGGTAAAGGCTTGGTTATCTAGACACTTCTCCATGAAGGACTTAGGGGAAGCATCTTATATCTTGGGGATTAGAATCTATAGAGATAGATCCAAGAGGATGCTTGGCTTGTCCCAGTCCAGGTACATAGAAACCATTGTCAAAATGTTTGGCATTGAAAATTCTAAGAAAGGGCGAACATGGATATGATACCTTATGCCTTAGCAATATGGTATATCATGTATGTCATGCTATGTACTAGGCCTGATATAGCGCATGCTCTAAGTGTCACGAGCAGGTATCAGGCGGATCCAGGCTTGGAGCACTGGAAAGCAGTAAAGTGTATCCTTAAGTACTTGAGAAGGACTAAGGATCTTTTACTAGTATATGGAGGTAATAGCCTTAAGGTTGAAGGCTTCACTGACTCAAGTTTTCAGTCTGATGTCGATGAAAGCAAGTCGAATTCAGGGTATGTGTACACCTTGAATGGAGGAGCAGTGTGCTGGAAGAGTTCCAAACAAAATACCACTGCTGACTCGACCACAGAGGCGGAGTACATTGCTGCATTAGATGCAGCAAAGGAGGGAGTCTGGGTGAAGAAGTTCATCACAGATTTGGGAGTCGATACAGATAGCGACAAGTCGACTTCCTTATATTGCGACAACTATGGGGTGATTACTCAAATAAGGGAACCCGGGTCTCATCAGAAGTGTTCTGAGGAGGTTCCAGCTTATAAGAGAGATCGTAACCCGAGGAGATGTAGTAGTGGAAAGAGTTCCATCCGAAGATAACATTGCAGATCCACTGACAAAGCCGTTGTCTCAGATTGTCTTTGAGCGTCACAGGAGTCTGATGGGGATCAGACACATAGGTGATTGGCTTTAGGTCAAGTGGGAGATTGTTAGTCATAGGTGCCCAGCAAGCCAATCACGTGAGTGATGGCACGTGTGACTTGATACAGAATCTTTTTGCTTATTATATTTTGGCGTATATCACTTTATCACTATTGCATAAATGCATATATATATTGTGATGTCCTTGGATTTGTGCAATGGGAATCGGATCGTGATGAGATCACGATAATGAGATCGATTCACCTATAAACACATATCCTAAATAATCCCGGTCATAGGTTACTCGAGAGGGACATCGTGATAACCGGATAGACTGGTGTGCTGTATACCCGTCTATATGATGGATGCAGCTGGTCTCATAGCTGCTCGTGTAGGGACACTAGGGATACAGTACAGGTGCTTATTGGAGAATGAGTTCACTGATTGATCCGCTTACGGAATGCTGGATGGTTGATGATGCCTTATTGTCAAACAGTGATTCCGTAGTCCTAGTGGTGTATCTGGTCCTTAGACTTGAGACACCAAGGATGTCCTGTATGAGTGCTCCACTCTTTGATACCAGACTTATAGGTTTGGCTGTTCCCAGATCTAGTACAGCTGGTCATTGGGAGTGGTAGTCGACCTTACGAGGGCTATTGAGTGTCAATAGAGGATCATCCACTCTCGGCGTCATGAGAGGAATATCCTATGTGTTCTTGCTCAGACAAATCCCTGGCCAGGGTCATTCGGGTTGAGAGAGAAAGAGTTCTCCGGGTTAGAAAGAGTCGAGTGAATTATTACAGAAATAATAATTCACTAAGTTAGAAGGAGTTCTGACAGGTATGACTCACGGCCAGCTCGATATTGGGCCTAGAGGGTCACACACATATGGTAGGCATTGCGATGAGTAGAGGTTCGGATATGAGATATCCGACGGAGCCCTTGTCTTATTGGATGCAGATCCAATACCCACTAGGGAAGGACCCATTAGGGTTTGACATGGGATCTCTATAAATAGGAGGGATTCACAGCCTCATAGGCTAGAGTCTTTGCTTGCCTTTCCTATTCTCCTCTCCCTCTCCACCTCAGAGTAGGCCTGGAGTTTTGAGGAGCGTCGTCGCAACCCTGCTGTGTGGATCACCGCTAGAGAGGAGTTTTTGCGCACCAATCTTCGCACGATGACGAACATCTTTTTGGGAATCAGGGATTTTGTTTTCTTGTTCTTCCGCTGCGCATATGATGTCGCCCCCCAATGATTTCCCAACAGCTATGAGCAAGAGATGGTATCTCGATAGTGGATGCTCAAGACATATGACTGGAGATCCATCTCATTTCTCTATGCTCACTAACAAAGAAGAAGGGTACGTCACCTTCGGAGACAACAACAAAGGCAAAATCATTGGCAAGGGAACTATTGGTAACAAATTTAGTTTTTCCATTGATGATGTTTTACTAGTTGATGGATTGAAACACAATCTCTTGAGTATTAGTCAACTATGCGATAAAGGTTACATCGTTAGATTTGAATCAAATATGTGCATTATTGAAAAACCAAATCATAACATGACTATGATTGCTTTAAAACAAAATAATATCTATACCATCAATCTTGATGAACTAAGTAATGAAATGTGTTTCTCCGCTGTAAATGATGATGCTTGGCTTTGGCATAGGAGATTAGGTCATGCAAGCATGAAAACAATATCTAAAATCTCATCTCAAGAATTAGTACGAGGGATTCTGAATATGAAGTTTATTAAGGATAAGGTATGCGATGCATGTCAACTAGGCAAACAAATAAAAACAAGCTTCAAACCAAAAAATCAAATTAGCACTACTAGACCATTACAATTGATCCATTTGGACTTATTTGGACCAATTGATACAACAAGTCTAGGTGGAAGCAAATATGCTTTTGTGATTGTGGATGACTACTCTAGATACACTTGGACCTATTTCTTAGCTCATAAAAGTGATTGCTTCAAGTGTTTCGCTAAATTTTGTAAACTCACTCAAAACGAAAAAGGCTTCATGATTTCATCAATTCGGAGTGATCACGGTGGTGAATTCCAAAACCATGACTTTCAAAATTTTTGCGAAGTTAATGGGTACAATCACAACTTCTCAACTCCAAGAAATCCTCAACAAAATGGAGTAGTTGAAAGGAAAAATAGAAACCTACAAGAAATGGCAAGAACTATGTTAAATGAACATAGTTTACCCAAATATTTTTGGGCCGAAGTCATAAATACGGCTTGTTACATCATGAATAGGGTCCTAATAATACCATCTCTATTAAAAACTCCCTATGAATTATGGAATAACAAAAAACCAAATATTTCTTATTTTAAAGTTTTTGGTTGTAAATGCTTCATTTTAAATGAAAAGGATGCCCTAGGTAAATTTGATGCTAAATCCGATGAAGGCATTTTTCTTGGTTACTCCTCCGTTTCTAAGGCTTTTCGTGTCTTTAACAAAAGGACCTTAGTAATAGAAGAGTCTATTCATGTAGTTTTTAATGAAATTTTTGATTTAAAGAAAAATGATTTTGATGATGATCTTGGTTTTGATAATTTGAATTTAAACGAACCCCCTCCTCAAAATAGCCATTTGAATGCATCTTCTTCCGAAATTTCTTTACCCAAAGAATGGAAGTATGTAGATGCTAATCCAAAGGAGCTAATTATAGGAGATACAACAAAAGGGGTTCAAACTCATTCTTCTTTCAAGAATTTTTGTGCTAACGCCGCTTTCCTTTCTCAAATTGAACCTAAATGCATTGACGAAGCCTTAAAAGATGATTTTTGGGTCATTGCAATGCAAGAAGAATTGAACCAATTTGAGAGGAATGAGGTATAGAAGCTTGTTCCTAGACCAAGTGACCACTTAGTCATAGGTACTAAGTGGGTCTTTAGAAACAAGCAAGACGAAAATGGTATCGTGGTTAGAAACAAGGCTAGATTAGTGGCCAAAGGTTTCAACCAAGAAGAAGGTATCGATTACGAAGAAACCTTCGCTCCCGTGGCTCGATTAGAAGCCATAAGGATGCTCCTTGCCTATGCTAGTAGTAATAATTTTAAACTATTTCAAATGGATGTCAAAAGTGCTTTCTTGAATGGTTTTATTTCCGAAGAAGTATATGTCGAACAACCTCCCGGATTTGAAAATTCTCTTCTTCCTAATCATGTATTCAAATTGACTAAAGCTCTCTATGGCTTGAAACAAGCTCCTAGAGCTTGGTATGAAAGGCTTAGTTCCTTTCTTATTTTAAATAATTTTACCAAAGGCAAGGTTGATACTACATTATTTATTAAACATTTTGAAAATAATTTTCTTATTGTGCAAATTTATGTTGACGATATTATTTTTGGCTCTTCGGATGAATCACTATGTGAATCATTTGCCAAATGTATGAGTCATGAATTTGAAATGAGTTTAATGGGTGAATTAACTTTCTTTTCAGGATTACAAATCAAACAACTTAGTGATGGTATATTTCTTAACCAATCCAAATATATTTTAGAATTGTTAAAACAATTTAACATGGATAATTCAAAAGCAATAAACACCCCTATGAGTACTGCGACTAAGTTAGATATGGATGAAAATAGTGAAAATTTCGATCAAAAAACATATAGGGGAATGATAGGTAGTCTACTCTACCTCACCGCGACTAGACCAGATATTATGTTTAGTGTAGGACTTTGCGCTAGGTTTCAATCTAATCCTAAATTATCTCATCTGAAGAGTGTTAAAAGAATATTTAGGTATCTTAAAGGAACTCCAAATTTAGGATTGTGGTATCCAAAATCTGAAAAATTCGATCTAATAGCTTATGCAGATGTTGATTTTGGCGGATGTAGGATAGATAGAAAAAGTACATCTGGAACATGCCAATTTTTAGGACATGCACTTGTTTCTTGGACTTCCAAGAAACAAAATTCAGTTGCACTATTTACGGCGGAAGCCGAATACATTGCTGCAAGTGCATGTTGTGCACAAGTCATTTGGATGAAAAATACATTAGAAGACTATGGAATTCACTTTAAAAATATTCCCATAAAATGTGATAATACTAGTGCCATATGTCTTACTAAAAATCCAATTCTGCACTTTAGAACTAAGCACATCGACGTTAGGCATCATTTCATACGCGATCATGTCCTTAACAATGATGTTGTTCTAGAATTCATTGACACAAAGCATCAATTAACAGATATATTTACAAAAGCTTTGAACGAAGATCAATTTGAATTCATTAGAAGAGAATTAGGCATGTTAAATTGTCCCTAAAATGAGCTTCACGAAAAATGACTCGTCCTTTTCCTTTCTTTTATGGATTTGATTTCTTTCTTCTTCTTCAATTCAAAATGATCCATTAAAGTATAACTTATGATCTTGAGGGAAGAAGCTAAACAAAAGGGAGGAAGAAAAAAAAATTTTCTTTCCTCCGCGGGATGCCAGCGGTGGCACCGCCAGATCCGGCGGTTGCACCGCTTGGCGCTCGGGCGCCAGGCGGTGACACCGCTCGGTTTGGCGGTGGCACCGACCGAGCGACCCTTATTAACCCGAGGGGTTAGGGCCGGTGGTGACACCGCCCCCAACCCGAAAAAAAGCCTCTCAAAACCCTCTCCCATTCCCTCTAACCCTCATTCTAACTCTTAGAAGCATTGGAGAAGGATTCTTGGTGGTCCAAGATTCCCATCTCTCAACATAATCTCCATAAGGTAACACTTGAAATCCCTCTTTTCTATTCTCTTGCTTATTTTTTTTTTTCACAATTTCATCATCATCTTGTCTAGATGGCTCCTAAGAGATCAAAAGGAAAAAGGATTGAAGGAGATTCATATGACCATGAGCTTTTTAGATCAAAAGAGGTAGCCCTTAGCTTTCCAAAATTTGAAACACGATGTATCCATAAGGGAAAATACGTTGATTTGGATGAACTAGAGGACTTAGAACCCATTAGGTGGTTTGCACACCTAGAAGCTCTACCTCTACTACAAATAGATGAACCAATCTATCCGCGGTTAGTTAGATTGTTCTATGCCAACCTATATGAGGACAACGATAGCCTAAGCACATACCTTCTAGGAACACCCATTAGAATATTTGACAGCACTATTTGTGAGCTAATTGGCATAACTGAAAAAGATAGGGGATGCTAGTTTAAAGGTAAATGGGATGTCAACACAATAGGAGCAACCTATACCGAAGCCGCAGAAACAATTTTTGCAAATCCAAACCTTGGCTTCCTACCCAAGAGCTGTGAACACTTACTGCCTTTCAACTCTAAAATTCTTCATCACATTATCACAAGTATCATATTCCCCAAACAATTTCATCTTGACGAAATAAGTCAAATAGAGATGAGTACCATGTATTAGATTATGACCGGTCAGCATAATTGTTTTGGGTACTCAATTCGGCAACACATGCAGGATATTATGGCTAAAGATACTATGTTGCCATATAGGAGATTAATCACTAGATTTCTTCATGCCTATGACATTTGCATCCCACCCGATGAAGAATCTATTCAAAATGATCGATATAACATAATAAATAAAAACCTACTGAAAAGACTGAGGTGCACATTTAGCAATGGCATATGGGTTAGGCAGCTTAGAAGGACTGATCCAATTCCTCCACCAATAGAACACCCCGAAACACCAATTCTTATGGGAAATGAATCTCCTCCTCCTAGTCCTTTTGGCGCAGCACCTTCAGCTCCTATTTCCTCCTCTGAAGATATCATTATGGCGGAACTATCTCAGATCAAATTCCAGCAAGATCAACTCAAAACACAGCAAGAACAAATTCAAAATCAACAAGTTGAAATTTTGACGGTACTACGACAAATGAATGAAAAAATAGATATCATGTATCAGCACTGTGGATTTCCCCCTAAGGATTAAATTGATGTATCTTTTTATTCTGTTATGTTTACTTTTAAAACAACAAGTTCAAAGTTTGTCATCGTTTGAAGGATAACTGATCCTTCCTTTTTAGATAACTACTGTTTTGATCTGCATAAATGATGATTTCTTTTGGATAAACTATTTCTGGCAAATTTGAATGATGAATTTTGTTTACTATTAAATGCCAAACTTTTTCAATGATTCAATGATCATTTTCAGCGAATTCTATGATCATCAATTAGCTAGCTTGTCTCTTTTTGTTGATGACAAAGAGGGAGAAGTAATGTTTAAGTGATGACTTACACCATATCGATAGCATGACTTATATGAATTACAAAAACTTGTGTGACTTATATGCCTTGCAAAATCCTTGAAAATATCACAAGATTGATTGATCATATTGAAAGCATGCCTTACATCTATATCATGAAATTTATATTGGAAATCTTTATCTTCTGTCGTAGTAAAATTCGTCCGTTATCATTTAACTTATGACTTTCATCGAAGTTTCGTATTTACTATTGTTTAATGAGGATTACGATAAGCTCTACGGTTAGAACTTATCGGGTTATGCTTGAATCCAATGGGATGGAATTCAAGTGTTTTTATCTTCTCATAATATGGCATATAGATAGGGGGAGTTATGTTTAACTCCGTCATCAATTGATTGTCATCATCAAAAAGGGGGAGATTGTTGAATCTCGGATTTTGATGATATAATCAATTGGTGGGTTAATTGATATAATCCATATTATTGAGTTAAGTGTGCAGGATTAACTACGATAACCAGAAAACACAAAGCAAGTATACCGGAGTCAAGATCGATGGACGTTTAAGAGTCCGAAGAATCGTCGGAGATGCTGCCGGAACCAATCGAGAAGAAATCGGGAACCTGTCGGAATTTTTGAAAGTTCGCCGAAGAGATCGTCGGAGGTTCACGGAGATCACCGAGAAGGCTCGGCTACTCGTTAAAGTCATTACAAGATCGGGAGCTTGCAGGGAGTCCGTCGGAAGAAGTTCGTCGGAAAGCTTGCCGGAACAAGACTCGACGTTCGCGGTTGAAAACTTGCTTAGAATGTTTTTTTTTGTTATGTAGTTCACTTGTAATTAGGATTAGGATTAAGAGATAATCCTATATCCTGGTTAGGGGCCAACTGGGCCCAAAGTCAGATTTGGTTTGGGCTAAAATTAAGCCAAACCAGTGAATCGAAGAGCCAGGCGGTGGCACCGCCTAGCTAGGCGGTAGCACCGCCCAGCACCCGAGAGCTGGGCGGTGACACCTCCTGAGCTGGGCGGTTGCACCGTCCAGCGCCCGAGAGCTGGGCGGTAGCACCGCCTGGGCTGGGCGGTGGCACCGCCTAGCACTGTCAGTGTCTGACACTGACAAGCGGTGGCACCGCCACTGACAGGCGGTGGAACCGCCAGCATCGGGAACCCAATGAGAATTCAAATTTAGAGCCCAAATTTGAATCCTCTTGAGGCCTATAAATACCTCTCAAATCTCAGTTGAGATTACAACTTTTGAGAAGCATTTTGATTAAGAGAAAAGTCTTAGAAAGTCTTAGCAAGTCTTATTTTCAATTTGCTAGAGAGTTCTCCTCCTTCTTTCTTATTGAAAATTTGTAAGAGGTTGAACTATTTGTAAAAGGTTGTAAGAGGGGTATTTACCCTTCCATTTCAAGAGATTTGCTAGTGGAAGGTGGGAGCCTCATCGAAGAGGGGCCTCGCAAGTGGATGTAGGTCATTTGACCGAACCACTCTAAAATCGGCGTAATCTCTGGTTTGCATTTTATTATTGCTGTTTACATTACTGCAAACCTTCTTACATGCTTTAGTTCCTTATTACCTTTGCTGTGCAACTTTAAGAATACGCCTTCAAGTTAAGTTTTTCAAGTTCCGTTCTTATCGTACGAAAGATTTTTCTAAAACCGAAGTTTTAATCCGCTGCACTAATTCAAACCCCCCCCCCCCTCTTAGTGCCGCTCCGATCCTAACAAAGCGTCCTCCTCTCTAGCGGTAATCCACACAGCAGGGCTACGACGACGCTCCTCAAAACTCCAAGCCTGCTCTGAGGTGGAGAGTGGAAGGAGAATAGGAGAGGCAAGCAAAGGCTCTAGCCTATGAGGCTCTGAATCCCTCCTATTTATAGAGGTCCCCTATCAAACCCTAATGGGTCCTCCCCTAGTGGGTATTGGATCTGCATCCAATAAGACAAGGGCTCCGTCGGATATCTCATATCCGAACCTCTACTCATCGCAATGCCTACCATATGTGTGTGACCCTCTAGGCCCAATATCGACCTGGCCGTGAGTCATACCTGTCAGAACTCCTTCTAACTCAGTGAATTATTATCTTTGTAATAATTCACTTGACTCATCGACTACGGACGTACTAGGCCACTACGCCGTAGTCCCCAGACGATATAAGAGAATTCAATCTATTGGTCCTGTTTGTCCTCAGTTACCGTGTACCTATAGTCCCTCATCCATCTAATATCCCAGAGACCGTATATCGAGCATGATGTTGTCAGACCCATACGGTTTCTACTTGAGTCTCGCTCTAATAAATTCTCTTGGAGAACTCTTTCTCTCTCAACCCGAATGACTCTGGCCAGGGATTTTTCTGAGCAAGAACATATGGGATATTCCTCTCATGACGCCGAAAGTGGATGATCCTCTATCGACACTCAATAGCCCTCGTAAGGTTGACTACCACTCCCAATGACCAACTGTACTAGATCTGGGACAGCCAAACCTATAAGTCTGGTATCAAAGAGTGGAGCACTCATACAGGACATCCTTAGTGTCTCAAGTCTAAGGACCAGATACACCACTAGGACTATGGAATCACTCTCTGATAATTAGGCATCATCAACCATCCAGCATTCCGTAAGTGGATCAATCAGTGAACTCATTCTCCAATGAGCACCTGTACTGTATCCCTAGTGTCCTTACATGAGCAGTTATGAGACCAGCTGCATCCATCATATGGATAGGTATACAGCACACTAGTCTGTCCGGTTATCACGAGGTCCCTCTCGAGTAACCTATGACCGGGATTATTTAGGATATGTGTTTAAAGGTGAATCGATCTCATTATCGTGATCTCATCACGATCCGATTCCCATTGCACAAATCCAAGGACATCACAATATATATATGCATATATGCAATAGTTATAAAGTGATATACGCCATAATATAATAGGCAAAAAGATTCTGTGTCAAGTCAATCGTGCCATCACTCACGTGATTAGCTTGCTGGGCACCTATGACTAGCAATCTCCCACTTGACCTAAAGCCAATCACCTATGTGTCTGATCCTCATCAGACCCCTATGATGCTCAAAGACAATCTGAGACAATGACTTTGTTAGTGGATCTGCAATGTTATCTTTGGATGGAACTCTTTCCACTACTACATCTCCTCGGGTTACGATCTCTTTGATAAGCTGGAACCCCCTCAAAACACTTCTGATGAGACCCGGGTTCCCTTATTTGAGTAATCGCCCCATAGTTATCGCAATATAAGAAAGTCGGCTTCTCGCTACTCGGCACGACTCCCAAATCTATGATGAACTTCTTCACCCAAACTCCCTCCTTTGCTGCATTTGATGCAACAATGTACTACGCCTTTGTGATCGAGTCAGTAGTAGTATCTTGCTTGGAACTCTTCCAACACACTGCTCCTTCATTCAAGGTGTACATATACCTTGAATTCGACTTGCTATCATCGACATCAGACTGAAAACTTGAGTCTGTGTAGCCTTCAACCTTAAGGCTATTACCTCCATATACTAGTAAAAGATCCTTAGTCCTTCTCAAGTACTTAAAGATACACTTTACTGCTTTCCAATGCTCCAAGCCTGGATCCGCCTGATACCTGCTCATGACACTCAGGGTAATACGCTATATCAGGCCTAGTACATAGCATGTCATACATGATAGACCCTATTGCTGAGGCATAAGGTATCATATCTATGTTCGCCCTTTCTTTTGGAGTCTTATACTCGTAGAAAGCGATATCCCATGTCTCATCGGTATGAGACCTCTCTTGGAATTTTCCATGCCAAACCTTTTGACAATGGTTTCTATGTACCTAGACTAGGACAAGCCAAGCATCCTCTTGGATCTATCTCTATAGATTCTAATCCCCAAGATATAGGATGCTTCCCCTAAGTCCTTCATGGAGAAGTGTCTAGATAACCAAGTCTTTACTGTGGATAGCATTCCTACGTCATTCCCAATGATCAGGATGTCATCCACATATTACACCAAAAAGATGATAGCGCTCCCACTTACCTTCTTGTACACACAAGGCTCATCTTCGTTCTTAACGAAGTCATAAGATCTAATTGCCTCATCAAATCTTATGTTCCAACTTCGGGAAGCTTGCTTTAGTCCATAAATGGATCTAAGCAACCTACACACCTTATCTGGGCAGTTCTTGGACACGAATCCCTCAGGTTGCACCATATACACCTCCTCCTCGAGGTTCCCATTGAGGAATGCAATTTTCACATCTATCTGCCAGATCTCATAATCATAGTGTGCTGCAATAGCCAATAGAATTCTGATGGATTTCAGCATTGCTACGGGTGAGAAGGTTTCGTCGTAGTCAACACCTTGCCTTTGACGATACCCCTTAGCCACTAGCCTTGCTTTATAGGTCTCTACCTTTCCATCTACTCTGATCTTTTTCTTAAATATCCACTTGCAACCGATGGGTACAATACCTTCGGGCGTATCAACTAGGTTCTAAACTTTGTTGGAGTACATAGAATCCATCTCAGAATTCATGGCTTCTTGCCACTTCCCGGAGTCTATACTCATAATAGCCTCCTCGTAGGTTTGAGGATCAATATCCTCAACATCCTCTCCTCTAATATGTCCCACATATCTCTTAGGGGGATGAGATACTCTATCAAACCTACGTAAAGTTGAAACTTGTGTATTAGGTACCTGAACAGACTTGGGCTGTAGAGTGGTGCTTGAACTTAGTTCTCCAACCTCGCTTAACTCTATCATTCTCCCACTATCTCCACCAAGAATGTGTTCCTTCTCAAGGAACACTGCTCTCTAAGCTACAAAGATCTTTTGGTCCTCGAGATGATAGAAATAATACCCACAAGTTTCCTTGGAGTATCCCACAAATTTGTATCGCTCTGTCCTTGATTCTAACTTATTGGGGTTATGTCTTTTAACGTGGGCAGGGCAGCCCCAAATCTTAACAACCTTAGGATCAGGCTTCTTCCCTTTCCATATCTCATATGGTGTAGACACTACCAACTTAGTTGGAACTCTGTTCAGAAGGTAAGCTACGGTCTCTAGGGCATATCTCTAGAATAAGATGGGTAGGTCAGCGAAACTCATCATGGACCGTACCATATCTAACAGCGTATGATTCCTCCTTCCAGAGACACCATTAAGCTAAGGTGTATAAGGAGGTGTCCATTGGGATAATATCCCATGGTCCTTGAGGAACTAAGTAAACTCTGTACTTAAGTACTCACCTTCTCGATCCGATCGAAGAGTTTTGATACTCTTTCCAGTCTATTTCTCCACCTCATTCTTATACTCTCTAAATTTCTCAAAAGCCTCGGACTTGTACTTCATTAAGTACACATATCCACACCTTGAGAAATCATCAGTAAAGGTAATGAAGTAGGAGTAACCACCAATGGCATGAGTTAACATAGGTCCACATACATCACTATGTATGAGTTCCAACAACTCAGTGGCTCTCTCTCCAGTTCCACTAAATGGAGAGCTGGTTAGTTTTCCACGAAGGCAAGGCTCGCAAGTTGCATATGACACATAGTCGAATGGATCTAGATATCCATCATTTAGCAACTTTTGAATCATTCCCTCATGGATGTGACCTAGCCTACAATGCTATAGGTATGCAATGTTCACCTTATCTCGTTTCCTCTTAGACACACTTACATTCATGATATGTGGAGTAGTATCTAGCATAAACAAACCTTTATGCAATATTCCTATCACCAATCTCCCCTCTACTTTGCTAGAATTTATAATAAATTGTATATATGATAAGCAATACTGGTATCCAATACCAATGCACTATCACAAAAATCTGACAATTGGAGATTGATCATGAATGTACCTGAAGCTTCTCCGAGCTTCTATTTTGCCCTTTCTGCAAGGTACTCTTTGTAGTTCCTCTTTCAGTGCCCATCTTTACCACAGTGGAAGCACTAGCCTTTGTCCTTTGTTGGGTCTTTCTTAGCAACATTTGCTTTACCTAGTCTGCCCTTGCCCTTTCCCTTCTTAAAGGACCTTTCTGCTTTCCTTTTCTTTCTGGTCTCACCAGTGTAGAGAACTGGCTTCTCTTTCTTAAAAGTACTCTCTGCATCCCTCAACATATTGAGGAGCTCTGGGAGAGTCACCTCATGCTTGTTCATATTAAAATTCATTATGAACTGTGAAAAGGAATCTAGTAGGGACTGAAGCATAATGTCCACACACAAGTTATCCTCTAGGACCAAGACCTGTGAGTTTCTCTATCCACTCAATCATCTTTAGGATAAGGTTCTGAACCGGTGTCCCCTTGGTCATCCTAGCGCGGAAGAGGCTCTTGGATATCTCATATCGTTGAGTCCTTCCCTGTTCCTCAAATAATTTGCGGACATGTAGGAGAATGTATATGGCATCCATCTTTTCATGTTGTCTCTATAACTCAGGAGTCATAGAGCCCAACATATAGCACTGAGTAAGAGTGGAGTCATTAATGTACTTCACGCAGCGAGCGATCTCATCCTCGCTTGTCCCTTCTTCGGGCGTAGGCATCACTATATCAAGGACATACATAATTTTCTCCGCCGTGAGAACAATTCTCAAGTTACGGAGCCAATCCGTATAATTTGGACTAGTGAGGCGGTTGACATCAAGTATGCCATGTAAGGGAATTGAAAGCGACATTTTCTAAAAATAAAGATGCAGCAGAAATGAATAACATGCAGATTTTGCAAGAAATAAACTATCAAGATATGGACTTCTATCTTAATATGCTTTCACTATTTTACTAACGAGTCACGCGATACCCTCAGCACATGAAACGGAAGTCTCCGGCAGACTTCTAGTGGGGATCAAGATCCAATCAGCGTCTTAGTGTAATCTCGAGGGACTCGACCAATCATACTAAGCTTAAAAGGTAGGCAACTCATGCCGATCACAACTCCTTGTGATTCCCGTCCTGTTCGGCCTCCGAATCACCATGGTCTTGAGGGACTCGACCAACCATGATGCTCGGTTAAGTCAACACCTTCGTTACAAGATGAATCTGATTTGATGATATACCCTCGAGGGACTCGACCAAGCATACCATGCCCTCAGGTCACCGGTGACATCTCTATGTCGTAAGCAAGATAGCGAATCGTGATATAGGTGAGTCTCGAGGGACTCGACCAACTCAACCTACACCGAGAATCGATTCCTACTTATAACGATGAAAGGCCACGTGGGTCAATCTAATTGCCTCACGTTTACCAACTTAATATTATCGAGAGAGATGTTTCTATGATTTGGTCTCCTAATATGATATGTCACACATATACACATTTAATATATATCTACATCGCATACAAATATATATACATATCTAGTATGTATATAAGCAATCACACCAGATGATCATAGACCACAACCTAATGTGATTAGGCCCGAGCCAGTAGGCCTAATCACTCACATCAAGATCTATGTGTGCAACGGTGCATCTCCATGCCCTGTGATCGTCCATCTCGTCCTCGTTGGTTCCGTCGACATCTTGATGCATCTTCATGCATCGCGATCGTCCGTCTCGTGGGTCCCGCTATCGCATCCACTCTCCCACTACGCCTCCTCATGTGATTACAACTTAATCATAGGCATGTATGCTCGACAATAAACGAGAAATATAATGGAGGCTCGCAGACCTCAATAATAATAATCACAAGTACACACATCATACGGTCCATGATCATCCGTCCACACATCATACATCACATGTATAAATAATCATCATCATGTAGGACTTCTGGATAATGATAAAAATAATAATCAACTAAACCTTTTAATTAATTAGTATTTTATGAAATCAGGGACATATAGGGAATTTTTGAATTCCTAGGGGTATTTTCATAATTTAGACAAAAGACAGAAATTGGAATTTCTAAAATTCCGATGGGCAAAACTATCTTTTGCTCAAAAACCCTAATGCCATACTCCCCTTTGCTGCTGCCGCCGCCACCACCCTGCTTGCAGCGGGGCGCGGGGGCGCCGCCCTTGTAGGTGGGCGCCACCGTGGGTTGGCGCCCCTGCGGGTGGCGTTGCCCCCGCGAGCGCTGTGCCCTCGGGTGCAGTGCCCCACCGGGCGGCCACCCCTGCGGGGGGGTTTGCCTGCAGGAGCAGCGGTCGCAAGCGTCGTTGCCCTGTGGTGCCTTAGCCCGCGGGCGCTGCGGCCGCAGGCGCCTCGCCCCGCGGTGCCTCTGCCCACGGGTCCAGCACCCGCAGGCGTCGCCCTTGCGCACGGGCACAGTGCCCGCACGCAGGTGGTCGCCTTGCCCGTAGCCCTGCCTGTCGGCGCCATGCGGAAACGACCGCGGGTGGGGCACCCGTGGGCTGCCAGCCCCACTAGTTGCAAGCAGGTTACCGGACGGCTACTGTAGGGGCAGACCCTATGCTGCCTGCCTCCGGTTGCACTGCACGCACGTAGATCGAGGGCAGCAACTATTGCTGCCCTTCCTTGTTTTTGCGTTAAAATTCTTCCTAAACACAACACACGCAGTTCAAAATTAATCATTCGTACGAACAACCTAGCTCTGATACCACTGTTGGGAAATCTTAGGGGCGACATCACATGCATAGCGGAAGAATAAGAAAAAAAAATCCCCGATTCCCAAAGAGATATTCGTCGTCGTGCGAAGATTGGTGCGCAAAATCTGTGAAACTGAAAAACTACGTATAGAATAGATTGTGTTACCTAGGGAGATCGTATATCCCTGTTTCCTTACAGATCCTTAGGAGAGGGTGAAGGAGGTCAAGCGTCCTCCTCTCTAGCGGTAATCCACACAGCAGGGCTACGACGACGCTCCTCAAAACTCCTAGCCTACTCTAAGGTAGAGAGTGGAAGGAGAATAGGAGAGGCAAGCAAAGGCTCTAGCCTATGAGGCTCTGAATCCCTCCTATTTATAGAGGTCCCCTATCAAACCCTAATGGATCCTCCCCTAGTGGGTATTGGATCTACATCCAATAAGATAAGGGCTCCGTCGGATATCTCATATCGGAACCTATCGGAACCTCTACTCATCGCAATGCCTACCATATGTGTGTGACCCTCTATGCCCAATATCGAGCTGGCTGTGAGTCATACCTGTCAGAACTCCTTTTAAATCAGTGAATTATTATCTATGTAATAATTCACTTGACTCATCGACTACGGACGTACTAGGCCACTACGCCATAGTCCCCAAACGATACAGGGGAATCCAATCCATTGGACCTGTCTGTCCTCAATTACCGTGTACCTATAGTCCCTCCTCCATCTAATATCCCAGAGACTGTATATCGAGCATGGTGTTGTCAGACCCATACGGTTTCTACTCGAGTCTCGCTCTAATGAATTCTCCCGGAGAACTCTTTCTCTCTCAACCCGAATGACCCTGGCTAGGGATTTTTCTGAGCAAGAACATATGGGATATTCCTCTCATGACGCCGAGAGTGGATGATCCTCTATCGACACTCAATAGCCCTCGTAAGGTCGACTACCACTCCCAATGACCAACTGTACTAGATCTGGGACTACCGAACCTATAAGTCTGATATCAAAGAGTGGAGCACTTATACAGGACATCCTTGGTGTCGCAAGTCTAAGGACCAGATACACCACTAGGACTACGGAATCGTTATCTGACAATTAGGCATCATCAACCATCCAGCATTCCGTAAGTGGATCAATTAGTGAACTCATTCTCCAATGAGCACCTGTACTATATCCCTAGTGTCCCTACACGAGCAACTATGAGACCAGCTGCATCCATCATATGGATAGGTATACAGTACACCAGTCTGTCCGGTTATCACGAGGTCCCTCTCGAGTAACCTATGACCGGGATTATTTAGGATATGTGTTTAAAGGTGAATCGATCTTATTATCTTGATCTCATCATGATCTGATTCCCATTGCACAAATCCAAGGACATCACAATATATATATGCATATATGCAATAGTTATAAAGTGATATACGCCAAAATATAATAGGCAAAAAGATTCTGTGTCAAGTCACACGTGCCATCACTCACGTGATTGGCTTGCTGGGCACCTATGACTAGTAGTACCATCGCCTATATCGTTGACAACTAGCGGCACTAATGCCTAGTCTCAGCGATACTATCACCTGACACATGGGAGACCGTGTATACTAGCAGTACTGCTGCTCGTCTGGGTAGTACCACCACTGGACACTGGTAGTACTACCGTCGGGTCTTCCAAAAAATGTACACTCTGTATGTTAGGATCAAGAGCACTAAGAGGGGGGGGTGGGTGAATTAGTGTGGCGGAAAATTTTCGACGATTTAAAACGATGTTCGTACGATAAAATCGTTTCCGACATAAAACTGTTTTCGGAAACTTAACTTGAAAGCGAGTTCGTAAAGGAGTGCAGCAAAAGTAATGAGGAAGTAAAGCATATATGGAGCTTTGCAGTAAGGTAAGCAGCAAGAATAAATACAAACCAGATAGTACCGCAATTTTAGAGTGGTTCGGTCAATCTTGACCTACATCCACTTTTGGCTTCCTCCTCCGATGAGGTCACCGACGTCCACTAGAGGCCTTCCTTCAATAGGCGAAGGCCAACCACCCTTTTACAATTTCACTCCTTTTGACGAGCTTAGGAGACAACCCTTACAGAATTTTCACTCCTCTCTTGAATGATCGAAACTTGGAAGAAAAGAGGGAGGAAAACTTTTAGCTTATACAACACTTTTGAGCTCTAAAAATCACAGAGTAAGATTGGATTTTCGGTGCCCTTTCATGCAGGAAAGGGTGGGGTTTATATAGGTCCCAAACTGGTTTGAATATGAATATTTCATCATTGCATGCATCATTATCATCATATATATTTTCAAAACATATAAACTCATTATTATATGCATGATTCCAAATCATCATTCATATTATTTCAATCATTATTTCAATCATCACTATAGCTAATCATGCACAAAATGTAAAATCATTTAAGATGATACAAACATTTATTTTCAAAATATTTATCACTATTTGGATCATGATACCAAACATTTATCATTTAAAGCATTCATGATACATATCATATGCAATACATACATTATCATAATAAAAAGCATATGCATAATTCCAAATCATAAATATTTCAAATCATCATGGTATTAATTTGTCAAATTGCATCCTACCATGCATGATCATGACTTTTTCCTCTTTTATCCTTGTAAACTAGAAAAAATGAGGGAAGAACAAAATAGTGCCAAATATTTCAATTATTTCAAGGCATACAAGCCATAAATCCAATGGCATCATGTCGTGAAAGATAAGACCTCTTGAATTACAAAAGACATGATTCATTTTAATCAAATATCTTCTTTTTATAAATTACAAAAATTATAGGTGTACAAAGAAGAGATCGTGATTAAAAAATCTCAAGTAGTAAATCCAAGAAATCAAGATCATGATTTGAATACAAACTCATTCAAATTCAAATCATCAAATCAAAATTATTTTCAAGAGATTCATAAAAAGATGATCAAATAGTTTCATTAAAGTCAATAAGATAAAGAAAAAGAATTTTCAAGAAAAATACTTTTCTCTTTTTAGTTTCAACTTATTGTTTGATTTCATAGATGTTTATTCTTTTCTTTTATGTCAAATCCATGCATTCATTAATGCCGAAAAAAAAGAACTTTTAAAAGATTGCAAGGTTCGATAATCACAAAAATCATCATGCACAATTTTGAAATATAAATTTATTAAGCATGATCTCTAATTACATTATTTCATCAAACATGATTAAAATCATTTTGCTTGCTTATCATAAAATATGCATTTTTCATGACTATTTTTAAAATCATTAGAGAGGTAAGCATGATCTAGTTTTATCTTTCCATTTTTATTAAACATGCAATTTTTATTATCATTTTTGAAATTACTAGCATGATCATAATTTTTGCATTTTCATTTTTAAACATACAATTTAAAAGAATTTTTTTTTAAAAAAAAACATCATAGAAAGCATCATGAAATTTCGAAGTAAATTAGGGGGATTTCGATTACCTCATCATTGAAAGCGGTTAAGGCATAGTTTGCCACCTCGCCTTTCTTGATTTTCTCCTCATCTTCGGAGGAGCTCGATTTATCCCAATTTTTGTTCTTCTCTTGCATTCAAAGTAAGTAGTTCCATTCTTTTTACTTTTTAATTTTTGTTTCATTTGTAGTTTAAGTTCACCATCACTTGAGCTTATGCTCGAGTAGTCTTCAAATGTTCTATGTCCCAAATACTTTCTTTTCTTTGGAAGCTTGTTTTGTTCATCATATTCATCATATTCATTGTGCACCATTTCTTAAGACATTTACTGCAACTTGTTCCGGTGCGTCAATCGCTTCTTTCGGCGAGCTTCCGACGAACTTCCGACGAACATCCGACGAACCTTTGGCGATGCTCCGGTGGACTTCCGACAAACTCCTGGACTTGCGATGATCCACTTGGCGAGTTCCAACGAGCTTCTTTAGCAAGCTCCTGGACTTCTCAGATTTGTTCCCATAGAATCTCCGACGACCGTCCGGACTTTCGTCGAACTCTCGAACCCCCAACGTGATTATGGTCTTGACTTCGGCGCAACTCCTGTTGCATGTCTTACTTCCATCGTAGTTAATCCTGCACACTTATCTCAATATATGAATTAGATAACAAATGACAATTGACTTCATTATCAAAATCCGAGATTCAACAATCTCCCCCTTTTTTATGATGACAATCAATTGATAACGGAGTTAACCTTAACTCCCCCTATCTATATGCCATACTTGAGATAAGTCATTCTTGAATTCAAAGCCTTTGAATTCAAGAGACATATTAATAAGTTAAGATCGTTTAACCTTATCAATACTCCCATCATGATTCCTATCATGATGTATTTCTCTGAAAATGATGTTAAGGCTTGATATCCATTTTCAGGTTTTACATTTCAAATGTGAAAGATAGCAATCGTAGCAATTCATCATATGGTAAGATATTAACATGAAAAACTGTGATGTAAGTTCTTGATATCTTAACATAATACAAACGTTTTAAGTGTTTAGCAAACATAGCATTTCATCACATGACAAGATATCAATTTGTTGAATTACGATGTATGCTCTAGATATCTTAACATAGTGCAAATATGGCAATAACATAGTGCAAATATGGTATAGTGCAAATATGGCAATCATAGCAATTCTATCACCAATTTATCATATATTTCGATGCAAGCTTTTAATATCTTAACATAATTCAAATTCAAATATGGCACTCATAGCATCAATTTATATAGCATTAAATTCAAATATGGCACTCATAGCATCAATTCATATATTTCTCATTCAAATATGGCACTCATAGTATCAATTCATATATTTCTCATTCAAATATGGCACTCATTATATCAATTCATATATTTCTCCCCCTTTGTCATCAACAAAAAGGAGAATGATATAAGCAAATTTTAACTATGTTTATGTCATTTTTCAATAATAAGTGATAGGATACCAATTATACAAACATCTCAAGGAAAACATGACATAGAGATAACTTTCATTACTTCTTCCTTTTTATTTGCTATTATCTTTTTGCAGAGGAAAGCCATTTGTGAGCTTACTCGAATGAAGTTAAAATTGATAAGATATTAAAGCACACTTTATTTTTACAAGGATCAAGATATGTGTGTGAATCAAATCCTTGCACGTAAAACTATTTCTCAAAAGATATAAGAAGGAATCGTTAAATCCATTTCTCGAAAGATATTTTTCATATGATAAGTCTATGAGAGATGCATTTGCTAGTTGATTCCATATGTCAAAAATCAATGATGTGAATCCAAAACTCAATATGACATAT
The DNA here is from genome assembly GCF_036884655.1 of Musa acuminata AAA Group. Taxonomy (NCBI): domain Eukaryota; kingdom Viridiplantae; phylum Streptophyta; class Magnoliopsida; order Zingiberales; family Musaceae; genus Musa; species Musa acuminata. Next base: position 37,921,879 of record NC_088327.1, read on the forward strand.
ATTTATTAAGTCCGGAAGAGAATAATGTATCGAGAAAATCCGATTGTTAAGATCAAGAAGATCCGAAAATGAAATTTAACACTTTCAAAAATGAAGATAAAACATGCTTATTATCATGGAAATATTTGTATCCAAAACACATAATTTCCAACATGTAATTAAGGCAAGTAATTGTGTAAAATCATCATGGCAATTAAGTGATTTAATCATTAAATCAAAAAAGTCCGAAAAATAATCTTAACAAGTTCATGCATTTGGACACATTTTTGTAGTGCTCAAGGATTAAGAATTCGATGTATGAATCTTCTCAAATCACAATGAGAATATAATATGCTCATCATGGAAATCAAGGCACAAGATTTTCAACTTATAAAGTAAGCATGTTATAGAAGCATTCAATTTCAACGTGAAACTTAAGTGGTCAAGAATATTTTGAAAATGAGTATCGCAAAGAGATTCAAGGAAAATCCGAAAACGATGTTCAATCTATATTAATATTCCTAACTCTGCATATGCTTACCAAATAATATATTAAGTAAAGCATATCAAGGATTAGTAGTTATTAAGGCATTGTGATCAAGGTGAGTGGCATAAAGAGTTTACAACAACATAATTATTACAATAAGACAAGAAAAAATTATGACCACATTTATATATACAAGCTCATTCAAGAGGTGGAAAATTAAAATGCCTAAATAAGGAGTCAAATTGTCAATGAATTTGCTGCAGCTCAGATAGGATTTGATCTTGTCGATGTTCAAGCCGATCTTGTCTTTGTTCAAATCGGTCCATCCGAATCCCTCTGTCTTCGATAGATGATGTAGGAGCTTGCTCAAATGGATGTGTTTCCTCAAAGGGACAGATCGGAAGAGATTGAGTACCCCTAAAGATTAGTGTTTCTAGTTCAGGTTCAGGTTGAGGGGGATCGGTTATTCTAGGCATTCTAACCCAATTACCGTTTCTATAAAGACATCTCAATCGGTGAAGTAGATTTTTATTTATTATGCTAAACCTATCTACTTTTATTACCTCTTCATCGGGTGGTATTGGAATATCGTAGGCTTTAAGTATTATAGTGATTATACCACCATATGGAAGCATCATATCTTTCTTAGATATTTCTATCATATTCTATTAGATAAGGTAACCAAAATAGATGTTATGTCCTTTAATGATCCAATACATGATTCCTAATTTCATTTGACTCACTTCATCATGATGGTGTTGTTTAGGGAGAATGATGCTAGTTAGAATATGATGAAGTACTTTAGTGTTTAGTGGTAGTAGATGCTCACAGCTTTTAGGAACTATCACTAAGTTGGGATTACCGAAAATTGTTCCTAAGGCTTCGACGTAGGTTGTCCCAACTGTTTCATCATCCCACAATCCTCTAAAATAAAGATCTCTATCTTTTACGGGAATGCCTATCATGTCGATGAATCTATCTATAATGAAAATGTGTTATCCTAAGAGATAGGTAGACACTCTTTCTTCTTCATCTACTTGTGGATTGTTGTAAAACAACCTAACAAATCTTAGGTAGATGGGTTCACTAATTTGTAGTATTGGGAGTAGATCTAAATTTACAAACTATTGAATTGTCTCTAAATTACTTAGTTCATTTAGATCAACATACTTTCCCTTATGGATATTTCTAAACTCTATGGAAGCAAATTTTTGGCCATGAAGTTTTGAATCGAAAAGGGTGGAATCAAAGTCTTCTTCTAATCTCCTCTTCCCTTTGTCCCTAGAGGATCTTCTAGAGCCCATAACTATTGCTATTTAAGAAGATAGTAATGAGCAAGAGTAAACAGAAATCAAAAGCTTCTTAAAGAATACCTTAAGTGAGATCTTCAAGAGAATGAGAGATTGTTGATCTTTGCTTTGAAATGGGCAGTATTTGAGCAGCTAAAGGGAAGAAATGGAGGTGGAGAAGTGAGTTGGGGTTGGTTCCACCGCTAGCCCTAGCTTGGTTTAAAAGGGGGCAAAGTTGCGGGCGGTGCAATCGCTTGCAACCCATGACAACCGGCAGTGCTACCGCCAACTGGGCGGTGAGCACTTGTTTGGGGGCTATATGGGCTGATTTGGATGTTTTCTACTTGAGGAGAGTTTTCGTTTGTGGAGCAATCAACTTTACTTTCGTAATTATGTAAGAGTTTCCATTTCAAGATGAGAAATTTCGTATGTTCAAGATAGATCTTGTGACGCGTATACTCTACTTTAAATGTCGTATACAATTGTAGACATGTTCATGACTTATTATCCAAGTTGGTAAGCTTCACAAGTTTATGACAAACTTTGCTTGCAAGATGTAAGTTCATGATATAGTTGGATCCGAAGGTAAAGAAGAAATCAATTCGATGAGTTTAGAAATCCGGAGGGTATGTGAAGGGAGACTTATGAGTTTCGAAATATGAGGGATTAAACAGGATTGTATAAGTATCATTGTGTAATATTAATTTTCTAATCCTCTTTTTACTATTTAGGCTAGAGAGCATTACGAGTTCTTTTGGATCTCGAGTCATGAATATCGAGTACCCAAAAAGCAGGATATTATCTCTTGCTCCTAACTTTTGATGGTGTATGTTTCTACAAGAAAGGGTGATTTTTAGGTACCCATTTACTTTTAGGTGCCTCAAAAACTGGTCTACATTGTTTATCATGTTGCATAGAATTTATCATGATTCCTTTCGGAACCCAAATCAGTTTGTTCGGACTAATTTTCTTGAATGGACAATGATACGTTTTATGTCCATGTTTGCAACAAAAGTTGCATTTGTTTTGGTGCCGAACATGTAAGATAGGGCCTTTTATGAAGGTGGTTGGATTTTGATGAGGACTTCTCATAAATCTGATTCCGCTTCGTTTGAGAACGTGACCCTTATTTGTAAGGATCAGGTTCAAAGACTTGCTACCAACCTCAAATTTCTTCAAGGTGTCCTTAATTAGCAAGTTCTCTTTTTAGAGAGTTTCTATATCATGGCATTTTATACATAGAGCTAAACTATCATAATATTTAATTTTTAATTTATCGAAATTACTAATAAGACTATCATGCTCCTTTTTTAATAATTTATATTTTCTACTAATTATTTTGCATTCATCAAATAAGTCATGGAATGCATTTAATAATTCATCAAATGATAAATCTGCATCAATTAAATTTGTTACCTCCTCTCCGATGGCCATTAGGGCATAATGAGCAACTTGCTCAATGTTGGACTCCTCTTCTTCGGATGCACTTGAGTCATCCCACGTTACTTTGAGCGCATTCTTCTTTGATGTTCTCTTCTTGGCTTGGGGACAATCACTTTTGTAGTGTCCTGGCTTTTTGCACTCGTAACAAATAACTTGGTCCTTTTTGGGTTCAAATTTATTTTTTGTGTCATTTTAAACTTATTTCTCTTAATGATTTTTTTGAATTTCCTTGTTATAAGTGCCAAGTCATCGTCACAGTCCTCATCACTTGAGTTTTCTCTCAAGTGGTCATCTACAGTTCTAAGTGTCATATCCTTCCTGTTCTTTGGAAGGATATCTTCTTGCTCTTCATGAGCCTTGCAAGTCATTTCATAGGTCATTAATTATCCGATTAATTCTTCAAGAGGGAAGTTGTTTAAATCTTTAGCCTCTTGAATAGCAGTGACTTTAGGGTCCCAACTCTTAGGAAGGGATCTTAGAATCTTATTTACGAGCTCAAAATCCGAAAAACTTTTGCCGAGTCTTTTTAGACCATTGACGACATCTGTGAAATGGGTGTACATGTCGCCAATAGTCTCGCTCAGTTTCATTTGGAAAAGTTCAAAAGAATGTATCAAAAGATTGATTTTTGACTCTTTCACTCTACTTGTGCTTTCATGAGTCACTTCGAGTGTATGTCAAATATCAAACGCGGTTTTACAAACCGAAACATGATTGAACTCATTTTTATTAAGCGCACAAAATAAGGCATTCATAGCCTGTGCATTAAGAGTGAAAGTCTTCTCCAATTCATTCCAATCGATCATTGGAAGAGAAGACTTCAAAAATCCATTTTCGACAAGATTCTAAGGTTCAAAATCCATTGAAATAAGGAAGATCCTCATTCGGGTCTTCCAATAGGTGTAGTCCGTCCCATTGAACATGGGTGGACGTGTAATAGAGTGGCCCTCTTGGTTTCCAGCGTATGCTATCTCTCTTGGGTTTTAATCCGTTTGAAAGTTAATCCCGCTCTGATACCAATTGTTGGGATCAAGAGCACTAAGAGGGGAGGGGGGGGGGTGAATTAGTGCAGCGGAAAACTTTCGACGATTTAAAACGATGTTCGTACGATGAAATTGTTTCCAACATAAAATCATTTTCGGAAACTTAACTTGAAAGTGAGTTCGTAAAGGAGTGCAACAAAAGTAATGAGGAAGTAAAGCACATATGGAGCTTTGCAGTAAGGTAAGTAGCAAGAATAAATGCAAACTAGAGAGCATTGTAATTTTAGAGTGGTTCAGTCAATCTTGACCTACATCCACTTTTGGCTTCCTCCTTCGACGATGTTACCGACGTCCACTAGAGGCCTTCCTTCAATAGGCAAAGGTCAACCACCCTTTTACAATTTCACTCCTTTTGACGGGCTTAGGAGACAACCCTTACAAAATTTTCACTCCTCTCTTGAATGATCAAAACTTGGAAGAAAAAAGGGAGGAGAACTTTTAGCTTATACAACACTTTTGAGCTCTAAAAATCATAGAGTAAGATTGGATTTTCGGTGCCCTTTCATGCAAAAAAGGGTAGGATTTATATAGGCCCCAAACTAGTTTAAATTTGGAGCTCAAAAATATCATCTCCCAGATTTCCGGGGTCCTAGCGGTACTACCGCTAGACTGGGCGGTACTACCTCTCGGAGACCGAGCTCAGGCGGTACCATCGCCTGATAGGGGCGGTACCACCGCCCAGTCTCGCTCGAAGACTGAACCTAAGCTGTACCACCGCCTGACAAGGGCGGTACCACCGCCCAGTCTCGCTCGGAGACTGAGCTCCTGGGCAGTGCTACCGTCGGCCCTAGCGGTGCCATCGCTTGGCAGGAATTCTGGGTCCAAATGGGCTAATCTATTCGGCCCAATTTGGGTCTGTCAAGGGCCTAATTGCCCCTAGATTAAGTTAATGGGATCACCTCTCATTCCTAACTTAATCTACATGCTAACTACGATATTTCTTAAGACATTTATTGTAACTTGTTCCGGTGCGTCAATCGCTTCTTTCGGCGAGCTTCCGGCGAACATCCGACAAACCTTCGGCGATGCTCCGGCAGACTTCCGACAAACTCTTGGACTTGTGATGATCCACTTGGTGAGTTCCAATGAGCTTCTTTAGCAAGCTCCTAGACTTCTCGAATTTATTCCCGTAGAACCTCCGACGACCGTCCGGACTTCCGTCGAACTCTCGAACCCCTAACGTGATCATGGTCTTGACTCCGGTGCAACTCCTGCTACATGTCTTACTTCCATCATAGTTAATCATACACACTTATCTCAACATATGGATTAGATAACAAATGACAATTGACTTCATCATCAAAATCCGAGATTCAACACTGTATGTTCTAGCTCATAAGTGGTTCCACTGCTTGGTCCAGCGGTGCCACCGTCTGACCTAACTTTATGTCATTGAATAGGCCTACCAATGGGCCTAACTTAACCCTATATTAGGCCTAATGGGCCTCTAATTGAGTTAATAGGATTACATCTAAAACTAACTCAATTTAAGACCTAAACAATTACAAGACAAGAAATCTAAATTGTTTGGCATGTCATTAGTTCATCCGAACTCCCAGCAAACTTTTAGCACATCGTTTGAATCTTCGATGTATCGCCTAATCTATCGGCATGTTAACTCTCGCAACATCCGATCTTAGCACAATGCCTAATGCTTGATCTTTGACTTCAGCCCAACGTCTGATTTTTCTGTTTTAATCATTTTGCCTTTTCATGATCAAAGTTAGTCCTACATCACTTTTCTCAAATCACATATTAGATTACAAACTTCATCAATTAATTTCATCATCAAAATCCAAGATTCAACATGAAAAAAATTCTCATAGAACCAAGATTTCATCTTCTCCCAAGATGAAATCTTTATCTTCTCTTTCCAAAGGCACATCTCTTATACTTTGTCCCACCAGATTAGAACATAACGTTGAAGCCTTATAGCAATTAATTTTACTTTTTGGTCTTTAAGTATTTCCCTATACTGAAAGAATTTCTCAATGGTATTAAGCCAATCAAGAAGCTCTTCATGTTGAGGTTGACCATAGAACTCCGACAAGTCAATTTTGATGTTGTTATTTGCACAAGAAAAACCTCTCCATAGATTAGCCTCTTACAGATTCTTTGGATGCAAACAGATTCATGTCTTCGAATTCATCACTTGTATAACCATAACTTGATCCTCTAGAGTCATGGGTTTCTTGATATATGAGGCACATAGTAAACTTTTCAACTTGTCAATTTAGTGCTTCAATTTTTGTATCTCTTTTTTCTCTATCTTGTTGCATCATTCTTTTCCACGAAGTACTCCAAGAACATAGTAAGACTCCGATATTAAATAATATAAAACAAGAACAAAAAAAAAAAAGAGGATGAGAAAAAGAAGTGAATTATAAGAGAAATAAAAAGATAACTTTATCTTTTAAGAGATAACTAAGAGACAGTAACTCAAAATATAAGAGTTTGATTAGGTTTTAAAACCAAGAATATCCTATCAAACTTTCTTCTTTCTCCTTTTATATATCTCTTGTATATTGAATCCCTTAATTACCTAATTAATGAGTCATAATTTACTAAAAGTCAAGCATAAATTATAATATATTAAATTCATATTGTATTGTATCTTGATGATTTTAATTTTTTTATAATTATCTCAACATACGAACCATAAAGTAAAGTGATCTATTTTAGTTAATAGCTTAAGAATATCATTTCGTTTAACATCCTTACCGGTGAGTCAACACGGTTTAACATCCTTACTGGTGAGTCAGCACGATTGGTTCACTGATGAAGGTGTAAGCCCAAGTGCCTTTTCCTAGCCGACATAGGAGACTTGGCAATGTGAGACCGCATGGATGACTTGATCGGAAGTGGTCTTGTCTATGTGGACCTGGTTTAGGATAACCGAGCAAGCAGTTTGCGGTCTTCCTGACTACAAGGTTCCCTTTCGAGGCTAGATTGTTTGGGTGTCCTCGAGAGATAGTTCGTCTCGTGGTTGTGTGGTTACATCCTAACAACGGGGCGCATCCTGACCTCCGACGATCTTACATGACAAACCGGCATCAGGGGTTGCCTAGCGTGGCCCCTTCGATGCTTAAGTCAACGAAGGAAAAAATAATAGTGTAAGTTGTATGATTGAGTTAGTGTATAGAAAGCCCCACCTCCCTTAGCATGAGCTTATGGGTTCCTTTTTATACCTGATCTCTAGACCTTCTTACTGATTGATCTGGGAGAAGATTAGATGAATTACCTAATCATTCTCCGATCTTGATAATATAGAGCGATTATCGGGACGCACTACGATACCATTTTGGGGCTAGTGACCTAAAGCCTTGCTTAGGTATCAGTCTCGGTGGTAGGTGAGCTGGCGTGGTATCACGAACTTAGCTGGTTTTGCCTAAGTCGTGTGACACCCTTGTGTGTCCGTCCGCAAAGGTCAGTCTCCCCGAAGCCTCCCATAGTCCCTTAGGACCCACAAAAGAGAGAATAGGTTAGAGAAAATGCCTCACTCGGGATCTATAAGCAAACATTTCCGAAAACACTTCATAAATAATGCAAATTACAAACAGACTTTACAACCTCTGAACAGTTGCACAACAAAAGGTCAAAATGGTCTACTATGGACCAAAAATCTCTCACAAGTGTCCACATGACACAACCTTAATTTACAAGCCTAAAGCGGCCACCAAAACCAACTAAAATAGGACTATTAAGCCTTTGGTCATCCCTCTACATGTTGTGCAAAGTATGAACATACTAAAAAATATGGATATACATAAGCATTACATCAAACATCCTGTTTAGAAGTTTGTCCGTGACATTCTCCCCCACTTATCCCTTCCACGTCCTCGTCGAAGCCTTTGCCGACACTACAACTCCTCGCCTTTGCTAAGTCTTCAATCTTCTGCTCTAGCTGCAATGAGCCTCTTGGCTCCCAACTGCTCTTCACTATTGTTTTTGAGTAGTCAAACATTTGATCCGCCATACTGCTTCAACTCGCCAATGACTCTGACTCTAGTGTGGGGTTAGTTGAGTTGTGTTGATCCCTGTTGGTTCATGTGGATCCTCTAGATGAAGGAAAAGACCATCCTTACTATGCGCCAGTCTCTCAAATGCCTTATGATGCCTTATGCTTATGCGCCAGTCTCTCAATTTGCCTATTGACTCTTCTTTCACTTAGTTGTCACTTCCAAGTAGATTCGCATAACTTCTGCTTTCGATTAGCATTTTGTTGGGAAATGAAGCGGACAATCTACTCTCAGTAGCACTGATCATCGTTGGTGAGGATTTGACAACTATTATCTTCTATTATCCTCGAAGGGTCTTCGAACCTGTGCAGAGCTCCTCTGTTGGATAGATAAGAGAATTGGGGTACTCAGTTTCACCAATTCTCTTAAGAGTTGAGAAGGCAAAGGTTACTTGACTTCGCCCACTTCCTCGAGGTTGTACTCCATACATCGAGCTAGTTACTGGCCTTCGCCTACTCTTTGCTTACACTTCTGAAGCACTTGAAGTGTTTGCACTCCTTGCATTGAGTTCGCTACTGTGATTCACCTTCTCAATGCCATCGAACTTCTGGAATACAAGAAGTTTTCACCCCAACTTGGAGTAAGTCTTTAATAGTTTTGGTCGCCTTTGGGATTGTACCGTCTTCTTCATCAACCCGGCCACCTACTCCATTGAGTAGCAAAGGTATAGCACCACGTACTGCCTACTTCATTCCTTGGTCATGCACTCTTGCATGACTTGAAGTCCTTCACTTTTGGCTATCTTGATGAGAAGCTCGTTGACACCAGTCTTACGAACTTTCATGGCCTCTGCCCTTCAACCTTATCTCGGTACTTGGAGTTTGCCTCTGCATGCTCCACCTCCTCGGCCCCTTTCACGACCAAGCGCTCTCCCTCCATGATAGTAAGGGATCAATGACTTTCACGAAAGTCCTGCCTGTTAGGATCGGAACGGCACTAAGAGGGGGGGGTGAATTAGTGCAGCGGATTAAAACTTCGATTTTAATAAAATCTTTCGTACGTTAAGAACGAAACTTGAGAAATTTAACTTGAAGGCGTATTCTTAAAGTTGCGCAGCAAGAGTAATAAGGAACTAAAGCAGTAAGAAGATTTGCAGTAATGTAAATGACAATAATAAAAAGCAAACCAGAGATTACGCCGATTTTTAGAGTGGTTCGGTCAAATGACCTACTCCACTTACGAGGCCCCTCTTCGATGAGGCTCCCACCTTCCACTAGCAAGTCTCTTGAAATGGAAGGGTAAACACCCCTCTTACAACCTTTTACAAGCAGCTCAACCTCTTACAAATTTTCAATAAGAAAGAAGGAGGAGAACTCTCTAGCAAATTGAAAACAAGACTTGCTAAGACTTTCTAAGACTTTTCTCTCAATCAAAATGCTTCTCAAAAGTTGTAACCTCAGCTGAGATTTGAGGGGTATTTATAGGCCTCAAGAGGATTCAAATTTTGGGCTCCAAAATTTGAATTCTCTTAGGGTTCCCGGTGCTGGCGGTTCCACCGCCCAGCCAGGCGGTGCCACCGCCCAGCGCTCGGGTGCTGGACGGTGCAACCGCCCAGCCAAGGAGGTGTCACCGCCCAGCACTCGGGTGCTGGGCGGTGCCACCGCCCAGCCAGGCGGTTCCACCGCCTGGCTTTCCGATTCATTGGTTTGGCTTATTTTTCGCCCAAACCAAATTTGACTTTGGGCCCAGTTGGCCCCTAACTAGGATATAGGATTATCTCTTAATCCTAATCCTAATTACAGGTGAACTACATAACAAAAACATCCTAAGCAAGTTTTTTAACCGCGAACGTCGAGTCTTGTTCCGGCGAGCTTTCCGACGAACTTCTTCCGACGGACTCCCTGCAAGCTCCCAATCTTTGTGATGACTTTAACGAGTAGCCGAGCCTTCTTGGTGATCTCCGCGAGCCTCCGACGATTTCTTCGGCGAACTTCCGACACGTTCCCGATTTCTTCTCGGACGGTTCCGGCAGCATCTCCAATGATTCTTCGGTCTCTTAAACGTCCATCGAACTTGACTCCGGTATTCTCACTTTGTGTTTTTTGGTTATCGTAGTTAATCCTGCACACACAAGCAAACACTCTACTCCGATCTAGACAATTATTATAACGCAAATTGACATTCTGTTGCCCGGCACGTCATTGGTTGGCGCTTCATCCGATTCTTCGGTGCATCGTCCTCTCTTGCAGCTTGTTGCCCAATCGGCGGTTGACCTCCGCAACCCCGATATCCTTGGCGCAATTTCGCTCTCCTTGGCCCGATGCCCGACGCCCGAAGCCTTCTGCCATCCAATATCCTGACGTGATCTCCTCCGACGCAACGTCAATTCCTCCTGCGTTAATTGTCTAATCCTGATCGAGTAGACCTGTATCACTCAAAATGTAGTCAAACATTTAAACACAATCAATTAGTTTCATCATCAAAATCCGAGATTCAACACTGCCTCTGTGGTACCATGGCGCTGCCATGTCCATGGCCCTACTATCCATCGCCTCGCATTTGCATCCCTTTTCTTCACGATCAATAGATATGTCTCCATGGCACTCCTCCGAGTCCACCTCCATTCTAACTGATGCTTGATTTTGGGTAACTAAGTCCCTCTGGACTCATCGTCACTTCCTCGCCCCTTTCGACCCCCTGCTTCAACACCTTTGTGTTCTCCAAGCAGCTCTCTTTGGTCGATAGAAAGACGAACTAAACTCCCATGCATGGCCTTTGTCAGCACGTTGTAGAGTTTGCACCGATTCTGTTCTCCTTAGCTTCCTTGGTAGCAATGTTCGCTTACTCGATCTTATCCTCTGACTTATCGGGCTCCCTCAAGCGAATATAGGCTCTGGAGCAGTCCAACTCTCTAGCTACTTCGATCATACCTCTACATGATCAAGTCCCTCTCATGGGATTCACTGGTACTTGCATTCGAACTTTTCCCTTGGTGGAACATAGCCCCCATATGCTGATGACTAAGGTTTTCATTCGATACAAAATTCAATGCACACACGGAAGACCCGCCTTTGCGGTACCATGACCTTTACTCTTTGAATCCATAGCCCTTCTTGCCGCCAAGTTGTTCATCAAAGTGGAGCTTCCAGTTGCTCCTGATCATACCTCCGTATGATCTAGTCCCTCACGGGACTATGTCGTATGTATCGCATTACTATGAATTGTTCCACCATGATCCGCTACACCATATCGTCTCCTGGTGACATCTCCATTGCATTCTGATCCTTGTGGGATAAACTCGAATTGTGACCCCTCCATGTGTGACCTCTACCAACACATCGCAGGGTCTCTTCCACCTTTGATTTTGTTCGCTCCTTTGGCAATTGACTTTCATCCACCCACTCTTGGGTCACACCTAGATGAAGCACCGCTCTAGGATAGTCTGTCGCCTAGTAGCTCCCGAAGTCCATCGACTTCGCTGAAAGTGATGCACCATTGTTTGGATCCTAGGCCTCTACCCCTACTAGCATAATCTTCGCTGCGCACCGCTTCCTTCATGGCATCTTGAATGGCAACAATATGACATATTCTTCAAGAGTACCCGCTTCCACGTTCTCTTGCCCGTGCTAAGGCCTTCTGAACCCAACTTCGCCTCCGCAAGTTGAGTCGCCTTAGTTCCTCCATCAAATACTTCTCCGAGATAAGGTGCATGTGCCCAGAAGCTCCCTTCGTCTTTGGCACCATGCAAGATGAGTCCGCTCCGTCAGAATGAAAGACCCATAGAACAACATGATCCTACTCTTGCCTCTGCAAGAGTTCATGTCCTTGACCTCTGTTCAAGGAAAGCACTGTGCCTCCGCTCCATATTTCATCTTCCATACTGGCTCCCTTCATGCGGTTTATGTACTTCGCCAAGTTATACCCAAAATGCTCCGCTCCTCGTTTTTACATTGAGTTAATGGTGGCCCTCGCGCCCACCATTCCACGGGTTAGCCCTCCCTTGAGTCCGATCTTCATATCGAGTCCAAGTGTGCCTTCATTTGTGTTGCTCTCCCACTTGATCTCGCAATGCATCCACCAATGCATTCTCTCAAGCGAGATCATGCACATGATTCTCTCTCTGGAAAAATCAGGATCTATCCCTCCTGGATAACTATCCCATTGGAGCAACATCTCTCTTTGTTTCGGAGACCACCTTCCCCTTGGACTACTCTGATTTGCTGAACAAACTATGCATTGTTCTGCCTCCTGCAAACACACTTGCTAGATTATGACTCCACGTCAATACAGCCCCCGCTACACCACTCAAGGCCTAACAACATCCTGAACTCGCTGCACACTTCAACCTCCTATGGACCTATCCTTCATATGCTGAAGAGAAAGCTTCAATGCTCCATGGCATTGAGTTTTGGTTGCCTTGGGATAGCCGCGAACATTCCATTGTCTACATACAAGCCCATGCATGAGTACCGAATTCCTCAAGTTAGCAATTCCCCTCACCTCTGTGAGCTTTGCACAACTCTTTCGGTCGTTGAGCAACTCATTCCACCTTGCATGGTCTCATCCTTTACCAAGCACCTCGCTTGCCTTGAGCACCATTAAGTATAGTTGTCAATGTCAAGCCGTAGCTCGGACTCAGCCATCCCAACCTTTGTGTGCTCCGTATTCTTCCAAGCTTGCTTGTTCTCCCTCTTGCGCGAAGGGTTGGCCATTCCTCTGAATGCCAATCTCAAATGCTCGCTCCTCCGAGCAACTCTTTTTCCCTACATCTCCATGCCCGTTTTTCCCCAAACGGTCGCGCATGTGCTGACTACCCTCAACGCAGCCCCGCTAGGTCCCACACGTTTGCATGTTAAGTATTTCTATGAGTGCTTGTCCTGCTCTGATACCATCTGTCACGGACTTAGCTGGTTTTGTCTAAGTTGTGCAGCACTCTTGCATGTCCGTGCGCAAAGATCAACCTCCCCGAAGCCTCCCATGGTCCTTTTTGACTCACAAAAGAAAAAACGGGTTAGAGAAAACGCCTCACTCAGGATCCACAAGTAAACATTTCTGAAAACACTATATAGACAATGCACATTATATAAACAGACTTTATAAGTTCTGAACAGTTGTATAATAAAGGGTCAAAATGATCCACTAAAATCTCTCACAAGTGTCCACATGATATAACCTTTATTTACGAGCCTAAAACGGCTACCAAACCCAACTAAAATGAGACTATTAAGCCTTCGATCGTCCCTCTATATGCTGTGCAAAGCATGAACATACTAAAAGACACGGACATACATAAACATTACATCAAACATCCTGTTTAAAAGTTTGTCCGTAACAGTGGGGCAAAATCGTCCCTCATGCCATATCTATATGTCTATATATACAAAATCTATATGTACATCCAAGAAACCAAATGAACACTGGATCATGTTGCTAAGACCATGGGGAATAAACCCAGGCCATTTAGGGCCTCAAATGCAAAGGGATTGACATTATGTGGGTCTAACTAATTAAGCCGGTGAAATAGTACCCGAACAATTTCACGTTGATTCAACCTCTCTACCAGGAAATCGGAGAACATGTACTCTTCCCAGGGTGACATTTGTAATTGAATGCATCCCTCAGCCGTTCTTTTCTGGAGGTAGAGACGCCGGAAGACCACGAGCCATGGGCTTGCGCTCCGGCAGCGCTTGCCAGCTCGCGCACTTCCTGGTCTCGAAACCATGCGCCGTTCGCTCCCTGATCGTCTCGCAGACGAAGATGGTCACGGCGTACGGGAAGAACGGGGACGTGCAGAAGGCCATAGAGCTCTTCGAACAAATGCCCCACAGAAACCAGGTCTCCTACAACGCGATGCTCTCCGTCCTCCTCGACTCGGGCCGCTTAGGTTCCGCCTTGCAGTTGTTCGAGGAAATGCCTCGGAAGAATGCGTGGTCCTACACGTCGATGATCGCTGGACTCTCGAGGTCAGGACACGTTAGGGAAGCGCGGCAGCTGTTTGATTCCATTCCGCCGAGTGATCGGAACGTGTTCTCGTGGACAGCCATGATATCTTGCTACGCGCAGAACAATGAGCCCCACCGAGCTGTGAGCCTCTTCTCGGGTCTCTACAGGGAACTCTTCGAGTCGAAAGTGATACCCAACTCTTATACTTTGAGTGTTGTGCTCAAGTCTTGTGGTTGCATACGATCTCTTGTGGCCGTAAGGCAGATCCACTCTTTGTCACTGAAGCTGTTGGATGAGGCAGGAGAAGGATCTGTCTTTGCTCAGAATGCTCTAATCGATGTGTATGCCAAATTGGATTGCTTACATGACGCAGAACATGTCTTCAATAGGATGAAGTGGAAGGATTTAGCTTCAAGGAATATTATGATGGATGCCTATGCCCATAACTTGTTACTGGACCAAGCTTTCAAGATTTTCAACTCCATGAACGAAAGGGATACACTTTCATGGAACATTATGATGTCGGGATTGCTGGAAGGCCGTCGTGGATTAGAAGCTCTGAGGTTATTCCTCTCCTTGTTAAGATTAGGCCATGACACAAAGCCCAACTTGTCGACCTACACGATCATCTTAACTGCTTGTGCTACTCATACCATGCTTGAATTCGGAAGGCAGATACATGGTCACACTGTGAAGAATAGTCTATATCCAAACAACATATTTGTTTCAAACTCCTTGGTCACAATGTATGCCAACTGTGGATTGATGGAAGACTCGTTGCAAGTGTTCAAGGAGATGCCAAAGAAAGATGTGATCTCATGGAACTCTGTGATACATGGTCTTGGGAAAAATGGGCATGCTCAAAAAGCTTTGGAGATTGCAGAAAAGGCACTGGCTTCAAACAACTTTAATGGCAACACATTTTCGGCTATACTTACTAGTTGCAGCCATGGTGGCTTAGTTGTCGACGGTTTGGATTATTTCAACTCAATGAGTAGAAAATACGGCATAGAACCAACTTTAGATCACTACATTTGTGCGGTAGATATGCTTGGGAGAACTGGCATGCTTAAGGAAGCTCGTGACCTGTTGCGAAGCATGCCCTTTGCAGCAAATTCTGTCGCATGGTCTACTCTTCTTAATGCATGTTCGATACATGGGAGCTTAAACATAGGCAGAGTCGCAGCACAAGAGCTGCAGATGCTGGAGACTGATAACACAAAGAGCTATTTAGGACTCGCAAACATCTATTGCAGAACAGAAACTGGAAGGGAATCAAGGGAACTTCTTAATTTACTAAGAGAGAAAGGTATAGTAAAGGAACTTGGGTCCAGTTGGGTTGTTGAAATATAGGATCTCAAGCAAAACCTAGTATTGTCCCACGTGGTGGTGAATGATGATCCAATTCTTTGGAAAAAAGATACAACAAAAGACTTGCTTTGATGTGAAGGATTCAAGAGAAATAGAACTCCTCTATTAGAAAGAAGAATGTGAGTGTCCTCATTTCAATTAATTTCAGAACAGTCAGTTGGACATGATGTGAAACAACCATGGAGTTTAGAGACATAATGTCTGCATCTTTCTGGTATATCTTCTTGCCCTTTATTTGTCTCATCTTATATTGGAGATAAAATACAGCAAAGCAGCTATTATATCATTTTCCATATCAATAACTGAGATTGTTACTGAATCATGCTAATTAGTTGACCCTTATCTGCTTTTATGTTTCGTGCACGTAGGTATGTGATAGAGTGTAAGATTTGGGCTTTAAGCCACTGCAACTTGTCTGCAACAATACCTGTTCAAACCAATCCACTATATTGAAGGAAAAGAAAAAAATTGAGTGCAGAATTTTTTGCTTTTTTTCTTGTATAGATGTCTATAAGGCACACATAAGGCAAGGATTTCCACTACAGCTGGTCCTCCAATCCTCATACAAGTCTACTTACTAGCTGTAGCTAATATCTTAATGTTGCTTTATCTAGGAGATGCAATGGTGCAAATTGCATCAATATGCTTAAGAAGGGACATACCCAGACTAATACCGGCATGACCTGAGATTTTGGAAATGGTGATCAGGATAGTATCTTCATCGGCTGGAGCTGGAATTGATGACTAATGAGGCCAACAACAGGCACAATTCGATCACTGTTGATAACTGATAACTTTCAAGAACAGATCATTTCAAAAGCCCATCTGGATTGTTTGGCGAAGCAACATATTCTGATGACATTTGTTGCAGATAGGACAGATCCTTTTGAACAGGTTTGCTTGTGTATATGCCTTGTACGACAACAAACAAACAGAATAAGAAAAGTCATGACTTCACATAAATAATTTGAACTCTGCTTAAGTAGTTAAATGGTTGAAAAGGTTTCAAGATATCAAATTTGAAAAGCTGATTTTTGTCAAATGATTAAGGTCAGTATAACAGGATGTTTTTGTTATTCTGGAAACCAGTAGAGGGGACCGTTTAGTAGATTGTATTGTGGTAGCTGCATTTCCACTCAACTTATCTAGCCAGTGAATTATATTTGGTAAAATTTGAGCATGAAATACGTTGTTTATTATGAACGAATTACATTGCTTGTGAAGTTCTGATATGCAAACAATTGTTGTATTTTGATGTTCAAGGTAAAACAAATTGTTGTATATGGAGCATTATGGAATGCTGTGGGGGAACCGATGCAGCAACGCATGCAGGTGATGACGAGACACAGTAGAGTGCATGAACCAGAGCATTGAGGAGCTCCGTCAACCGTAATCAGAAGAAGAGCTTTCCATTGGTGATTGCTCGAGCTGAGATGAGGTCGTTGCCCATGGTCTGATGATTCCCATCCCAGTGATCCGACTGAGCTGCTGCTGGCTGCCACCAATAAGCTTCTAGAACAATCGGTGCTCACCGTGGAAGGAAGACAGGAACTATTGCTTGTTTCATGACCAAATCAAATATCACTAGGCCACAAGAAAATACAGTGTACGATTTGGCTTTTCTTTTTTGTTATTGCTCTTTTTTTCCCCAACAATGTTTAAATCATGATAAATCTTCTTGATTTCACCAAAAAAGGTACTGTATTGTATTATTTATGCTACTCACTCAGATTAATAAACGAGATCAGAAATTATGTTTGCATGAGACAATACATGGAAGAATATTAAGCTTTAAAAATATGTAGGTACAATGGTCAACTTGTTCATTTGCTTGATTAGGATTTGAATTATAAGTACAGTTTTGTACCCTTAATTTTATGTTTATCGGGTAAAATTCTAATGTATCTTATATAATGTTAAGATTAATAAGAGGGCCTTTTGTCACAACAGCACCAGTGGTCTAGTGGTAGAATAGTACCCTGCCACGGTACAGACCCGGGTTCGATTCCCGGCTGGTGCACGCGTAATTATCATGTTTTACAGTATTTTTGAACCATAGTCCCCAAAAATATTAATTTGACTTAATGGTTGAAGTTTCTTATAATTCCTATTTCTTTTACTAAACGTAGAAAAGGGAACACAAACTGAGCTCCATCACTGTACCTCTCTCTCTCTCTCTCTCTCATCGCCCACCTCTGTCACTGCTAAAATTCCTCCTGCCCGCCCTGCCCGTGATTTCGCCTCTCTCGAACTTCTCGCCACTGCCCGCTCTGCCCGCCCCCAGTTCCTTTTTCCTCCTCTCCTGCCCTCACTCTTCTTTTAGCCTACTCGTTAGGGTTCCTGAGAAGACCTCCTCCTTCGCCGGATCCCTCCGTTTCTTGTTCGATTCCTCCTCCTTTTTCCTCGGTTTTCACCTTGATTCCCGTTCCAATCCTTGTCCCCTTACAATTTCTTTCGTTTTTTTTCGTTTCTTGTTCCCAATTCTGTGGTATTTATTTTTCCAGTGGAAAGGAGGGATTGTTTGAGGCCTTTTTTTTATAATTTATTTCCTGCGGGCAGTGGAAGGAGCGGTCTTTCTTGTGCGAGGATCTTTGGCGTGCTGAGTGGATTTCGAACCGCTTGGTTTCCTGGCGATGGGCTTGGGACCAGAGGAGGCTCACCTGGCAGCGTGGGAAGCAACCAAGGAGGGAATCGGGAGGAAGGACAGGAGGAGGAGGAGGAAGAAGAAGAAGAAGGAGGGAAGCAGTAGCAAGCGGGAAGCGACAGGGTGCTGGATGAAGTTCCGCCTGATGGGTGGTTGCATCCCTTCCAGAGCCAAGGTGGATACTTCGATCAGTAGCGCCACCACTCAGTGCGGTAATATTTAGGCCACCTGTGCATTTTACCTTTGACTTGGGTCTCCCACAATGTTCCTGATGCTCTGTTACTAATCTGTGATCCGGGTTGCTTGACGTTCATAGGCACTGGATAGGCTTGTTGTTGTTTTAGTACCACTGGACCATCTCTATTATTAGGTTGGGTGCTTGTCTTTTGGTAATTATTGCTAGAAATGATCCGATACCCAGCAGAAAATGTGAAGAGGACTGTTACTTGGTACTGCACGAGGTTTGATAGGCAATGCATGTTGCTTAATTTCGTACTGATATGCTTCTGTATGATGCTTGTCGTTTGGTGATTATTGCATAACAATAATTTAGTTTGCTGAGCATTATCTGGGAAAACGATTGCTTTCCTGCCCAGTCGGTAAAAAAAAGAAAAAGAGGTGGTGTTGCAGTCAAAGGAAGGTATTAACTTTGAACTTAACTTGCCACCTAATTTTGGAGGCTCCACATCTTGCAACTTCAGTTAGTTTCTTCTGTGATTGATGAGATTGTTTTTAGCATGCATGTATTTAAATGAAACACACACCTTTCAAGTTTGTCTGTGGAATTTTCCCTCTCCAAAAGCAACAAGCTGCAATATCCCAACAATTTACCCCTCTCCATGTACGATAGATCCTCACGTTGGATGTTAAAGTTTACTACAATTATGTGAGAAGCAACAGGATTTGATGGAATTTGCAAAATCTTTAGGATGAAGCAGGCATATTTAGAGGAAATTAAGAGGGATAAGAAATTGTTGAAGCCCAAGGTGATCTATTGCTTTAGCTTGACTTTTACTTACTCTTTCTTGCTAACTGTTCTTCATAGTACCTTCACTTCTGCATGGCAGAAGATCTGAAGTTCTTGTTTAATGGTTAAATAATGGCGATTTTTAGTTAATTTTATACTCCTTTATTAGAATTTAACTAGTCTAATGGATAAGTGAACCATTTGAGGGCATATTGCTGCCTATGAAGGTCTGTTGAGATGGGTATATATTCACTTTTGTATTCTGGTTCTTTGGAATAGATTAAGAACTTGTATTGTAATGGTAGTGATGGGTATCCTTAGGTGAATTTCTTTATTAGATTTGTTGGAATTTCAAAGTAATACAGCCATAGAATCTAGAGGAGAGCTTTAAGATTTTCATTACTTTTTCGTTCCTTTGAAGGACCTAATGGCAGATCTAATGGGATCCCTCAACTGCTGTTTAACTAATTGAGGCCCTGTTGGCTGGCTGGTGATCCCAGTAGGAACCATTTTCCAAGATTTTCAGGTGACTGACATGAAGGTGGTTGGATCGGTCAGCATTCAAAGTGAAGCATCTCTACACTTAGTTCCACTGGCAAATAAAACAGCAGAATTGAACTTACTATGGTTTGCAATGCTTATGAAAGTATTCTGATAATTTGCTTACCATAGCTCATAGGCCGTAATGGGACTTGTCAAAATTTAAAAAGATGCAGCAATACAAGCTTAATAAAATCGCATAATGTAGGTGTTCTTCAGATTATGTTTGTTTTCTTTGATACACATGACATACTTGCATTTCACCTCCGTAGATATAGTTGCTGTTTCTTCTCATTCATACACCGGATGATTATGATTGGCTACTGTAGTTTCTTAACTTACATCTATGGTTTTATAAATTTCTTTTCCCTAGGGTGTATATATGTTTATATTTCACATTTGTTCTAGGCATACATGCTTGCTCATGATTATCCTTTCATAGCTTTCCATTGTATTCTGCATGTCAATTAGTTAACACTGAATTGTGCATGGACTTGCAGAAAGTAAGTCAACAAATGATGGTAGCAGGGACCAGCCAGTTGCTCCACTAGCATCTGGTTCTACCACCACTAGTAATGCTGAAAGCAGTTCATCTGCTTCTAAAGTAGGGGAGGATCTAAAGGTTGCATCCCAATTGCGGAAGTTCGCCTTCAATGAGCTCAAGTCTGCAACAAGAAACTTTAGGCCAGAAAGCCTCCTTGGAGAGGGAGGATTTGGTTGTGTCTTTAAGGGATGGATTGAAGAGAATGGAACTGCTCCTGTGAGACCTGGTACAGGACTTACTGTTGCAGTCAAAACCCTAAACCATGATGGTCTTCAAGGTCATAGAGAATGGCTGGTACGTTGTTCAGAAAATACTAGCTTTGAGTAATGAGTAACAAGCATATTTTCCTTACCATGTGTCCTTAGTTGATGAAAATTTGTGATGTAATTTCCTTTTCATTTACCTTCAGGCTGAAGTTAACTATCTTGGTGAACTTCAACATCCAAATTTGGTAAAGTTGATCGGGTATTGCACTGAAGATGATCAAAGATTGCTAGTGTATGAGTTTATGCCTCGTGGAAGTTTGGAAAACCATCTTTTCAGAAGTATACAACTCACCATGCCTTGGATCTTTTATGTTTGTTTCAATATCCAACTGTTTTATGTATTAAGAAAGCCTTTTCCCTTTTGTTGAATCCTATCACTATTTCCTGAACCTGGTTGAAAGTCGAAATATTTACCTGACAAACAATTTCTTTCTTTTACTTGTTTAATATATCAGTGGTGAGTTTCATTTTGTGCTATTATAGTTAACTCTATATTATGTCCATGTTGAAGGCATGTGGGAAGCATATGGCATTTAAAGCCCTTGAGTTTAGTCGATATGCTGCTATTACTTTCGTATATTTCAGTGTTAAGTCTTCATTTAGGCTTGTTCCTAGTCAAGGTCTAAAAGCAGTGAAATATAGGTAATGCTAATTACATAGAGGATGATCAACTTCGTATATAAGCTGAAGTCATCCTCTTACCACAATATTATCATAAAATATATTCATCATTATGTCTTGTGTCCCTATATCTTGTATTTTCCATCTCTAGTCGGTCTATATCCATGCTATGCAGGTTCTTGGCTGTTGCTTCAAGATCTGTTACCTTATTGTGTTCTGTGAAGGTGGATGCTTCTGTAGCTTGTCTGCTCCATTATAAACAAATAATGTCATATTGTTTCATTAAATTTTGACAAATTGGTGTTCTGCTGATTTAATATAAACATTGTTTCTTGAGTACTGGTAACAAGCTCACAACAACTTCCTTATTTAAATGTGGGTTTTCATCTGGTATTTCCATAGGTAAAAAATTGAAGATCATTTCTCCTCCTTTTCATTAGGATGGATTCTGTTAGATACAATAAATTATATGAGACCTAATAGGTGCCTGTGCTCAAAATCTTTCTCTCCAGCGTATTCTTGTTTCGGTGACAAACTACATGAATGTTAGGAAAATAGTCAATTCTTACATGAGTTTACAACTAAAAATCTTTGTGAAATTCCTGTTCTAGTTGATATTGTTGTCTCAGTCTTCCATTTTGGGTAAAGAACCTTTTTGTCGATCTAGATGAATGTAGAAGTATTTCTTCTGTTAGAACATGGATGGGTTGTACAAAATCCATTTTTATTGGTTCCCTTCATTTCCTTCACCTGTGGAGCCTAATCTCTGTATTAATATGATAGGGCATGATTATGCATCTGGTTCAATGAAAAGAATTGGTGTGGATAATCTTGTCCAACCTGTTAATTTTTTTAAAGGATGTTGGCCCCTCTTTTACATATAAATTTCTCTTCATTACTGCTCTGGATCCTCTCTCTCTCTCTCTCTCTCTATATATATATATATATATATATATATACATATACATATATACATATACATATATACATATACATATACATATATACATATACATATATATATATATACATATATATATATATATATATATATACATATATACATATATATATATATATATCCGTCACTCAGTTTATATCACTTTCTTTTTCGCTTTGTTCATGTAGTCTTTTGGAGAACTTGCAGTTTCTTTTCTCTGTGTTTCATCTCATGCTGCTGTTTTTCACCTATATATATGTTGCATCTGGAGAATTATCTTATAATCTTTCCTACTGTTTATCCTATCTGCAACAGGATCCCTTCCTTTACCATGGTCCATCAGAATAAGAATTGCACTTGGAGCAGCAAAGGGTCTTGCTTTTCTTCATGAGGAAGCTGAAAGACCAGTGATATATCGTGACTTTAAATCTTCTAATATTCTGTTAGATGTGGTATGTTTTAAATGCTATATATCTACATTTTTCCTTTGGTATTGGCTCATTTCTTGCACTTCAAGCGTCCAGGATTACAATGCAAAGCTCTCAGATTTTGGGCTTGCTAAAGATGCTCCTGAAGGTGATAAAACCCATGTGTCTACCCGAGTGATGGGGACGTATGGATATGCAGCTCCAGAATATGTTATGACAGGTCAGTTTATCATTGATTTTTTTTCTGGGTTGATTTATTTTTGGACTTTATATTAGATGTTTCACATGCAATTACATCACTGATTCTACTTGAAACAACTGATGGTTGGTTGCTACAGCATGATGCTTGAAAACTCTCTTCATTAAATCTCTCTTGTTTTTTCATTTTTGCTCAATCATTTTGAATAATGTTTATAGAATGCCATTTTTAGGGAATATGTTATCAACATTGTTATCCTTTTAATAAATTTTCACTGCTTTATCCACGGTTTGGATAGTTCATCTTCTGATCACTACAGAAGTAGGCCGTACAGATCGTCCATTGTACACTCATCTCTAGATTACGTATCATCTTGTTGCTCCATTTTTGTTTCTTGAAATATATTTTAAAACTTCCACCGAATTTTTGTAAATGGCAACACTGAGGATTAATATGTAAGCCTGGTCCTGGAAGGTAATATAGTCATTTGGATGGAAAAAATAAACTCCCTAGGCATATTCTTTGCCTTGGACTTGCAGTCACCTGCATTCCCTTTCTAATTTGTATTTTTAAATCTTATCGTAGATCTGTGACAAACAATAATTGTCGATTGACTCTAGCGTGCTACTTATTTTATATGCTTTTAATGATTTGGAAGAAAACATAGATAAAGTAAGTTCCCATTAGATATCAGCAGATGTGAAATAATAGTTTAATATGCATGAGAACACGTTCAGCAGGTATCGTGAGTATAATTCAAAGATTCGTAGTTGGCCTCCAGAACTAATTGAGGAGATTATTTGGTAGACTTTTTGTGTGGACGGAGAAATGTTGGTCACCTTGTGGCAGAAGATTTAGCATTCACATATACTACCATGTTCCATTTGTCATCATGCCCCTTTTCGAAATTGATTATAGAAGATCTTAATCCATCAAGGTTAGAATTTGTTTCCATTCTCAAACTAGAAATATGCCTACTTGTGTGGCAAGTTCTCTATTCAATACCATATCCTTCAATTGAAGAAACAGCGGTGGTTATCTGGAATTACTTTCATGTTGATTTTAGTAAGATATTTTTTACTTTTATAAATGTTTGTGGCTTCTCATACCCGTTTAAGATAATACACATACATTTAGGTATGAATCTTCAATGATTGAGTGATCTATATCAGTATTTTTATTCTTGCTTCAACATTCTGGATATTATCCTTGACTATCCTTGTTTGTTTGCAGGGCATTTGACATCAAAGAGTGATGTCTACAGCTTTGGAGTGGTGCTGCTTGAAATGATGACAGGTCGAAGGTCCATGGACAAAAACCGGCCGAATGGAGAGCACAACCTGGTGGAGTGGGCACGTCCCCACCTCGGAGAAAGACGGCGCTTTTACAGACTCATAGATCCACGTTTGGAAGGCAACTTCTCTGTGAAAGGTGCCCAGAAAGTATCCCAACTTGCGTATGCATGCCTCAGTCGGGATTCCAAGGCAAGGCCGATGATGAGCGAGGTTGTGGAAGCCCTCAAACCACTTGTTAGCCTTAAAGACATGGCCAGCTCTTCCTACTTCTTCCAGACCATGCAAACAGAACGAGCCATGGCACATTCCAACAGCCTGGGTGCGAGAAATGGATCGAAGCTGCAGGGTTCCTTCGGAAGGAATGGCCAACAGCCAATGAGGAGCCTTTCACATGGTGCACATGCTTCTTCATACCACCAATCTCCAAAGCCTAGCGGGCGATAACCATGAATGGATCAGTTGTCATTTCTACTCGAGGAAATAGATCGGGCTGGCCACCGGTGAGTTTAAGGACTTTGTGGAGTCTGATGGGCTGTCGTGAATGGAAGTTTTACGAGGGTATTTCTGTTGGTACCACCCTTTGTTTTCTGAAATATAACTGTGATGAATATTGACAGTTGATGCCGACCTCATACGGTCCATCAATCATCTGTCGTGGTTGTTATATAGTTGAATGGACTCAGAGGTAGTCTTTAGAATGCATGCTCGAAGAATCTTGGGATATCAGGGGGGCTGGTAGTGGTCGTCTTTGGGATCTTTTCTATTCCGCGAAATCGGAGTGACAGTGTGTGAAGAGCTTGAAGCATGAGAAGCACATTTTGGAACTCTCAGGGGCCACCTTTCTACGTCAACAGAGTATGAGTTGCTGTTGTTTTCTGGTTGGTGATTCCTCTGGTTTGGAGTCTTCATTTGATGTGAGCTTAAAAGTTCATCGAATTACTACTACAGGATTGCAAGTGGTTCGTCATCTGCGCAT
Source organism: Musa acuminata AAA Group (assembly GCF_036884655.1). Lineage (NCBI taxonomy): Eukaryota > Viridiplantae > Streptophyta > Magnoliopsida > Zingiberales > Musaceae > Musa > Musa acuminata. The sequence goes on from NC_088327.1 coordinate 37,946,813, forward strand.
TGTTTCTCTCGTTTACAAGACAGGCGAGCACTGTAGCACCGTGATGATCAAAAGAAGTGAAGGTAAAAATAAAAATCGGAAGAAAGCTTGTCTGTTTTATTGATGTCATGTTGTTAATATGGTTTAATAGAAACCAATGAAGAAGCTAAATCGTCGTGATGATAATGGTTTGCTAAATATGCTAGTTGTTTTATCGATAGAGTTCATTGAGCAAAGTTGAAAATGACAATCGTTCTCGTTATGAGCGATTTGAATGCCGCTTGAGCTATCATGATAGAGTTGTGTTGGAGGTTGAAATAAGACCCCTAAATCTTAGAAGTAACCAACATAATCAAAGTAATTCGGCTAGAATATCAACAAGGGCATAATCAAAGTTAATAACATCTAAGTATACACGAAGTATTAAAAATGTCTTAAAGTTATAAAGTCTAGCCCATTAAAAATTATTCCTTTTCTTCTTATAAGCATTTTTGGTTTATCATTGGGGCATTGGTTCTTATGTTTAATCTTACAACAAACGCAAGCACCGTAGCACCGTGATGACGGTGATCTCCAAATTGCTACAAAGATTTTGAATTATTTTATTATAAGAGCACATGATTCTGTATGATTCGGATTCTATAATTTAAGATTATGTTATCCTATCTAAGATATATTGTGAATATGATTGAATTCTAATTTTGATTATGACTTTGATGATCTTGATGGGAGAGGTTTTTTTAATTATTTATTCTAAATTCTATGCTCTTGTCTATAAATAGATAGGACTTTCTAGGGACTATACACATATAATATGCAGATATACGGATATACAAATATATAAATAAAAGGATATGTGTAGATATTGAGAGATTCAGATATTCTCTTATCTCCCTTTAATCACATGAACCAGTCAATGAAAGATTACATATCTTATCTTATCTTCTTTTTGTTCCTAAATCCGTCGATCATAATGGCCCTGTGAAGGCTATAAAGAAAATGTGAGTCTAATTTTCTTTGCAGATCGACATCATTATATATCTCAAATCCAATGACGCTTACAGATCAAATAAAGGTTTTTTTAGAAGTATCGAATAGGCACACAACGTAATATTTAGAGATATATTATTATTTGACTTCAGATTTTAACATAAAAGTCTTCCATCAAATAATAACATATTATGGTTTTTATACTTGAAATTTAGTATTAGGGCTGACTTAGTATTTAGATATGGTGAGAGGGCTCGGATAGGAAAGGGCAACCTATAGATAAAGTTAGAGGACTTGTAACAATATTAAACCACTACTGAGCTGTGCATTATATGCACCATGCTGGAGTTTGATCTATGCTATGTTGAGACTTGACGAGGACGTCAAGCCCTTGAGTGGGAGAGATCGTAAAATATTGATTACTCCCACATCGAAAGTGGGTGAGATTAATATTGATTTATAGGAGTCTAATAAGTATATTATTATATAAACTTCAGCTTAAGCATTTTGACAACACAAAACACATAATATGTAGATATATGGATATGCAGATACATAAATAAGAGATGTATAAGATATCTTCTCTCGTATCCCTTTAGTCATATGAATCTTTTAATAGAAGACGACGTATCTTTTCTCATCTCTATTTTGTCCCTAAATCCATTGATCATAATGGTCCTGTGAATAATATAAAGAAATTTTTTTTTGAGAAGTATAAAAAAGATACGTAACATAATATTTAGAGGTATATTATTATTTAATTTTAGATTTTGACATAAAAGTCTTTTACAAAATAATAGCATATTATGGTTTTTTATGCTTGAAATTTGGTATTAAGGCTGACTTAGTAGTTAGACATGATGAGGGGGCTCAAGTAGGAAGGGGTTACCTATGGATGAAGTTAGAGGACTCGTAACAACATTGAATCACCATTGAGCTATACCTCACATACACTATGCTAGGGTTTGATCGATAGACTACTATCGATAGCTTGCTATCAGTGACAGTATTATTGAGGGTGGCAACCTCTGGTGGTTGCTTGCCCAATCGCAAGCAGTAGCTGCATAGCACCACTGTGTGCGGTGGTTATAGCAGTGCCACTATCCATGATGGCTACGGTGGTTGCGTAGCACAATGGCATGCGACCGCAGATGATGCCTACGGTGCCTCGCATAAGCAGTGGCTACACACCATGATAGTTGGTCCAAGCATAGGCTATGACACCTCGTGTAGTAGCCGCGGATAAGGCACCACGGTGGCTATGACACCTCGCGCAGGCGATAGCCACACACAAAAGCGGTTGCACCCTGCACAGGCAATGACCACACACTACAGCGGTCACACCTCGTGCAATGGTTGTAGACGATGCCTACACATATCATGTGGGCAATAGCCATGCATCGTGACAGTCGCACCGAGCTTAGGTTGCGGCACCACATGTAGTAGCCGTCGATGAGGCACCACGACAATTGTGGCTGCTAGTCATAGATGCCCTGTAAGCCAACCACGTGAGTGATGGCACGTGTGACTCGACATGTATTCTTTTTGCTTATTATCATTATTTGATATTTTATCACTTGATCTTACGTGTTGCATACATTGTGATGTCCATGGATCTATGCAATGAGAATAAGATTGTGATGAGATCACGATAATGAGACTGATTCACTTTTAAACATATACCCTAAAGAATCCTAGTCATAGGTCACTCGAGAGAGATATCAAGATAACCTGATAGACTGGTGTACTGTATACCCGTCCATATGATAGACGCGGTTGGTCTCATAGCTGCTCATGTGAGAATACTAAGGATACAGTGCAGGTGCACCTTGGAGAATGAGTTCACTGATTGATCCGCTTGCGGAATGCTGGATGGTTGATGATACCTTAATGTTAGATAATGATTTCGTAGTCCCATTAGTGTATATGGTATTGAATCTTAGATTGTAATGATGAAACCAATTGATAGTATTTATGATCTGATCTACGTTTTGAGTGACGTAGGAAGCTTCAATCAGGGAGAGACAATTAAAAGCATAAAGAATCATGTTGGGCCGGAGTGGAACATGTCAGAAGATTAGAGGTCGAGCCAGAGGATTAGTCGATATATCGACAGAAGGTTTCGGGCTATGGGTTCGGGCATTGGGCCAAGAAGAGTAGAAATTACACTAAGGAAATCAGAGTTGTAGAGGTCAACTAACCGATTGGGCAATAGGCCGTAAGAGAGGATGATGCGACGAAGAATCGGATAAGGCATCAATGAACTAATGACATGCCGAACAACATTTGATTAGCTTTGTAATAATTATCTAGATCGAAGTAGGTTTTAGGCGTAATTGGGTTGGAATTGGGTCAACTCAATTATCGGCCAATTGGACTATGTTAGGCCAAGTGAAAGGCTCAAACAGTGACCAAACAGATGGAACCATCGGTGGCACAATCTCCGAGACTATGTCAGGCAGTGGTACCGCTAGTCTAGGCAGTGGTACCACCGAGATAGTCTTCGAGACTGTCAAGCGATGGTACCACCAGTCTGGGCGGTGTTATCGCCCAAACATAATCTCCTAAGTGGTGGTACTGCCTAGTGTCAGTGCTGCAGGCAATGGTACCACCAAGCACAAGTGATGGTACCGATAAGACCTGAAAAACCCAGGATGAGATATTTTTTGGCTCCATTTTTTAAGCCAATTGGGGTCTATAAATACCCCAGCTATTCCTGTATGGAATAGCAAGAAAGTTGAGCAAAAATCTGTGATTCTAAAGTTGTAAACCCTATTCGAAAGTTGAGTTCCCTCCTCCTAAAGCTTAGAGAGAGTTCTAAGGGAGGTATGTGATGGATACCTTGTAAAAAAGGGTTGTAAAAGGTTGTCTCCTAAACCTATGAAAAGGAGAAGAAGGGTGTAAAAGGATAGTTGATCTTTGCTCATTGAAAGAAGATCGGTAGTGGAAGCCAGTGGCCTCGAGTGAAGAGGAATCGAGAGTGAATGTAGGTCACGACGACCGAACTACTATAAAAATCTAGTTTACATTTCTATTTTACTCTTTACTTTAATTGCAAACTAAATTATTACTTTTACTACCTTACGAATACACTTTCAAGTTAATATCTTTCTGAAACTAGTTTCATCCTACAAAGATTTTTGACTCGACATGATTTTTATTTGCTGCACTAATTCACCCTCCCTCTTAGTGTTGACTTGATCATAACAATTGATATCAAAGCCACATTTTTTCTCATTTGGTTTAACACTGAAGAGAAATGGCTCTTTTCGGATTTCAAGATGGACTTTCTATTATTCATCCTCCTATGTTCAATGGAACGGACTACACATATTGAAAAACTCGAATGAGTGTTTTCTTGCTTTCTATTAATTTAAATTTATGAAATATTATCGAAAATGTATTTCAAAAGTCTTCTACTCCAATGAACAAATTAAATGATTTAGAGAAGAAAACTTTCTTTTTGAATCCTAAAGCTATAAACGCTCTATTTTATGCTTTGAGCAAAAATGAGTTTTATTGTGTTTCTTTATACGAAATTGCACACGAGATTTGGCATACTAGAAGTAACTTATGAAGGTACGAATAGAGTAAAAGAGTCTAGAATAAATCTTTTGATGCATGATTTTGAATGGAACCAAGTGAAACTATTATTGACATATATAACTGTTTTACGAATGTCGTCAATAGTTTAAAAGTACTTGGTAAATATTTTTCTAATCTTGAACTTGTAAACAAAATTCTAGGATTTCTTTCTAAAAATTGGGATCTGAAAGTAACCGCAATACAAGAAGCGCAAGATTTGAACTATTTTTCACTTGATGAACTTATTGGGTCTTTGATGACCTATGAAATGACTTATGTGGTACATAATAAACTTGAGAACAACCTTCCAAAGAATAAGAAGGATTTAATACTTAGAACTCAAGAAGACCACTTGAGCAAAAGCTCAAGTGATGAAACTTGAAACAAGAACACAACTTCTTGCTACGAATGCAAGAAGCTGAGTCACTCAAAAGATGAGTATATAAAACTAAAGAAAAAATTACCAAAGGACGAATCGAGTGTATTCGAAGATGAGGAGCAAACCAACAAGGGCAAGATGGTAAACTACGCTTTGACGGCTTTCGTCAACTAGGTAAGTGACTCAATCGAATCTCTTTTTCCTTACCCTGAAATAACTTAGTGCTTTTCATGATTAGTTTTAAATATATATACATATATATATCATGACAATTGTATGATTGTTAATAATGCTTATACATCAAATAAGATTAATTCTTTGTATGTTATAAGAAATAATTATATGTATCTTCATGATTTTGTATTACTTTTCAGTTTTAAACATGATGGATGGTTTTCATATGAAAAGCTTGAGCATACTTATATGAAATCAATCACATAAAATGAAACACTTAAAAAGAAAAATGTATTATCATTGGAATTAAAATGATAAATCAAATCTCTTGTATAAAGAAGCCTTATGTTTAATGTGTTATATTTTTTGTCATGATGATTTTGATGATGAAATTTATTTTTCAGTCTTAAACGATGATGCATGTTTTAATTTGGTATAAAAAACTTGGGTATACTTATATGAAATCAAATCACTTAAATTGAAACAACTAAAAAGAGGAAAGCATTTTTCTTGAAATTTTTTTTTCTCTATTTTATCGATTTTTCAAAAAGAGATTAATGAATCTATTCTTCAACTATTAAAATGACTTTGTTGATTTAATAAATTGAATGAGTTGAAAATGAATGATGAATTTTCTCTTAATTCTTCAGAATTATAACTTGTGATTTTTTTTATATCAATCATGATCTTGATTTCTCGATACATGATATTTTTCTATGAATCAAAATCTTATTTTTGAACTCCTATGTTTCTTTTTGATAATTACTAAAAAGGTATTTAGATGAATCATTCACAGTTGATCTTTCATGATCTTTTATCTTTCATTTCATGATTTTTATATGACACCTTTGTATCTATGTGATGCTTAGAGCATTGATGTAAGAAAGAAAAGAATTGCACCATTATAAAATTCTTCTCTTCTTCCTTCTTGTTTATAATGAAAAAGGAGAAAGAAAATCGCTAGCATATTAAGAAATTGATAAATCTATTTATGTCATTTTGAGTCTCTTGAAAATAATTTTGATGATTAGATGATTTAAATCTAAATGAGATTTTTCCAATTAAATCATAAACCTTCTCTTGATTTCTTAACTTGAGATTTTCTTTTATTCTCATATGATTCTTGCATTTTGTTTAAGAAAAAAATTTCTATATGAATCATGTCTTTTGGTATTCAAATAATCTTTGATATTATATCTTCCATGTCATGATTTATTTATGATACTCCCTTGTATTCATAAATTATATACCTCATTACATTTGATTTACATTTATCTTTGTTATGATATGAAAATTGATGTAAAGAGAAAAAAATTATAAAATTATATTATTCCCTTCTTTTTGACAATGACAAAAGAGGAGATAAAATTTGCTAGCTTGTACAATTCAGGAAGCAAGAATTGCTAGCTTGCATACTTCAACAAGAGGCAAAAATGCTATCTTGTATTCTTTTTTAAAAACTTGCTAGCTTAAATATTACAAAGAAAAGCACACATACTAAATTCTGCACATCTCTAAAACTTGTTAACTTGCATGTTCAATACTTTCTATCTTACTAGCTTGCATAGTTGCACTTCTTTTATTGTTGATAATAAAAGGGGAGAATGTATGATGATAATCATGTATGGAATGATGTATTGAAATTTTGATTATCCATATAATGTGTTGTATATATTCATGATGAAATATTTCTTTGACTTAAATTCAACTTGAATTCAAGGTTCTATCAATATGACATATTGATAGGGGGAGTTAAGGTTAACTCCGTCATCAATTAGTTGTCATCATCAAAAGGGAGAGATTATTGAATCTTAAATTTTGATGATGAATCAAGTTGATAGTGTTTATGATCCGATCTGCGTTTTGAGTGACGTAGGAAGCTTCGATCAGGGAGAGACAATTAAAAATAGGAAAAATCATGTTGGGCCAGAGTGGAACATGTTAGAAGATTAGACGTCGAGCTGGAGGATCAGTCGACGTATTAGCAGAAGGCTTCGAGCCATGGGTTCGGGCATCGGGCCAAGAAGAGCGAAAATTATGCCAAGAAAATCAGAGTTGTGGAAGTCAACTGATCGATTGGGCAATAGGCCACAAGAGAGGATGATACGCTGAAGAATCGATGAGGCATCGATGAACCAATGACATGTCGGACAACATTTGATTAGCTTTGTAATAATTATTTAAATCAAAGTAGGTTTTAGGCGTAATTGGGTTGGAATTGAGCCAACTCAATTAGGGGCCAATTGGGCATAAGTTTGGGCTGTGTTGGGTTAAGTGAAAGATCTAAACAATGACCCAATATATTGAACCATCAGTGGCATAGTCTTCGAGACTGTGTCAGGTGGTGGTACCGCCCAGACTCAGTCTCTGAGACTATCAAGCGATGGTATCACTAGTCTGGGCGATGGTACCTACTAGTTATATGTGTCCTGCAAGTCAATCACGTGAGTGATAACACGTGTGACTTGACACGTAGTCTTTTTGCTTACTATATTTTGGCATTTATCACTTTATATTACTTGTTGCATATATATATATATATATATAGTGATGTACTTGGATTTGTGCAATGGGAATCGGATCGTGATGAGATCACGATAATGAGACCGATTCACTTTTAAACACAGATCCTAAATAATCTCGGTCATAGGTTACTCGAAAGAGATATCGAGATAACCGGACATATTAGTGTGTTGTATGCTCGTCCATATGATGGATGCAGCTAGTCTCATAGCTGCTCGTGTAGGGACACTATGGATACAATATAGGTGCTCATTGGAGAATGAGTTTACTGATTGATCTGCTTAAGGAATGCTGGATGGTTGATAATGCATTATTGTCAGACAACGATTCCGTAGTCCTAGTGGTGTATCTGGTCCTTAGACTTAAGACACCAAGGATGTCATGTATGAGTCCTTCACTCTTTGATACTAGACTTATAAGTTTGGATGTCCTAGATCTAGCACAACCGATCATTGGGAGTGGTAGTCAACCTTATGATGGCTATTGAATGTCGATGGAGGATCATCCACTCTCGGTGTTACGAGAGGAATGTCTCATGTGTTTTTTTATCAAACAAATCCCTGGCCAGGGTCATTCGGATTGAGAGAGAAAGAGTTCTCCGGAAGAATCCGATCAGAGTGAGACTCAAGTAGAAACCGTATGGGTCTGATAGCACCATACCCGATATATGGTCTCTAGGATATTAGATGGATGAGGGACTATAGGTATATAGTAACTGAGGATAGACAGGTCCAATGGATTGGATTCCCTTGTATCGTCTAGGGACTACGGCGTAGTGGCCTAGTACGTCCGTAGTAAATAAGTCGAGTGAATTATTATGGAGATAATAATTTACTGAGCCAAAAGGAGTTCTGACAGGTGTGACTCACGGCTAACTTAATATTGGGTCTAGAGGGTCACACACATATAGTAGGTGTTACGATGAGTAGAGGTTTAAATATGAGATATCCGTTGGAGCCCCTATCTTATTGGATATCCAATAAGCCCTTTAATTATTTAATCTTTTGGATGAGATCTAATAAGAGTCCATGAGAGATTATTAGATAGAGATTCACTAATCTAAGAGGCTTGGGTAGTTGGATGGATATCCAATACCCAATAGGGTAGGATCCATTAGAGTTAAATTGATAGGGGACCTCTATAAATAGGAGAGAACTAGTGGTTCCTAGGTTAGAGCTTTTTAGTTGCTTATCCTATTCTTCTCTCTCTCTCTCCACCTCAAAGCAGACTTGGAGTTTTGAGGAGCATCATCACAGCCCTACTATGTGGATCACCGCTAGAGAGAAGGGCGCTTGACCTCCTTCACCCTCTCATAGAGATCTGTAGGGATTCAAGGATATACAATCTCCCTAGGTAATAATCAATCTCACACGTGATTTTCTGTTTCACGAATTTTTTGCACCAATCTTCGCACGACGACGAACATATCTTTGGGAATTGGAGATTTTGTTTTATGTTCTCCCGCTACACATATGATGTCGCCCCCATGATTTCCCAATAGTACCACCTAGACATAGTTTCCCAAGCAGTGGTACAACCAGACTAGGTGGTGGTACCACCCAGTATCAGTGCTGTAGGTGGTGGTATCGCTAGGACTTGGGAAACTTGGGATAAGACCTTTTTTTACTCCATTTTTGAAGTCAATTGGGGCCTATAAATACCCCAGCTATTCTTACATATAATAGCAAGAAAGTTGAGCAAAACTATGTAATTCTAAAGTTGTAAACCCTATTTGAAAGTTGAGTTCTCTCCTCCTAAAGCTTAGAAAGAGTTTTAAGGGAGGTGTGTGAGGGATACCTTGTAAAAGAGGGTTGTAAAAGGTTATCTCCTAAACTTATAAAATAGAGAAGAGGGGTGTAAAAGGATAGTTGATCTTCACCCATTGAAGGAAGATCGGTACCGGAAGCTAATAGCCTCGAGTGAAGAGGAATCGGGAGTGGATATAGGTCATGATGATCGAACCACTATAAAAATCTGGTTTGCATTTCTATTTTGCTCTTTACTTTAATTATAAATTAAATTATTACTTTCACTACCTTATGAATATGCTTTTAAGTTAACATCTTTCTAAAACAAGTTTCATCCTATGAAGATTTTTAACTCGATGTAATTTTTATTTGTTAGGATCGAGAGCACTAAGAGGGGGGGGGTGAATTAGTGCAGCGGAAAACTTTCTGCGATTAAAAATGAAAGCTGCGTTCGTTCGATAAAAACTATTTTGATGCAAAAGCCGATTCTAAGATTACTTATGATTAAGTGCAGTTTACGTCTAAATACAGTTTGCGTCTAAGCGCAGTTTACGCAGTTTCCGTCTAAATACAGTTTGCGTCTAAATGCAGATTGCGTCTAAGCGCAGTTTGCATCTAAGCGCAGTTTGCGTCTAAGCTCAGATTGCGTCTAAGCGCAGTTTGCGTCTAAGCGCAGATTGCGTCTAAGCGCAGTTTGCGTCTAAATACAGTTTGCAGTTATAAATAGAATCAAAACGTAAATGTAAACTGCAATGTAAAGATCGTACGAAAACACCGATTTACGTCTGAATGCAGATTCGGAAAGATCAGACCTTAGAAACTTGTTCGTAAAAGCGCAGAGAGCAGTAGCTATGTAGGAGGTTTGTAGTAATGATAAAGTGCTCAAAATAAAAGCAAACCAGAGATTTAGAGTGGTTCGGTCAGTCTTGACCTACTCCACTTTTGGCTTCCTCCACCGACGAGGTCATCGACGTCAACTAGAGGCCTTCCTTCAATAGGCGAAGGCCAACTGCCCTTTTACAGTTTCACTCCTTTTGACGGGCTCAGGAGACAACCCTTACAGAACCTTTCTCTCCTCTCTTTACAACTCAAGACTTGAAGAATAGAAAGAGGAGAATTTTTGGACTTTACATAAATTTGAGCTCTTAGAATCACAGAAAAGATCAAGAATTCGGTGTAGGTCTGTATCTTTTCAGTGCTGAATGGGTGGGGTATTTATAGGCCCCAACCCAGTTCAAATTTGGAGCTCAAAACGATCAAATCCCGGAATTCCGGGATCAGGCGGTTGCACCTCCTGACTGGAGAGGTTGCACCGCCTAGCAGAGCTCGAGGACTGAGCCCAGGCGGTTGCACCTCTTGGCTGGGGCGGTTGCACCGCCCAGTCTCGCTGGGAGACATAGCCTGGGCGGTGCTACCTCCCTACCTGGGCGGTTGCACCTCCCACAGCAACCCGGGTCCGAATGGGTTGAACCATTCGACCCAATTTGAGTTCTTCAGGGGCCCAATTGCCCCAGGATTAAGCTAATGGGATCACCTCCCATTTCTAACTTAATCAAAGTGCTAACTACGATTATTTCCTAAGACATATTCTGCAGCTTGCTTCGGTGCGTCACTCGCTTCTTCCGGCGAGTTTCCGGAGAACTTCCGTCGATCATCCGATGAACCCTCGGTGATGCTCCTGCGGACTTCCGGCAAACTCCTGGACTGCGATGATCCACTTGGCAAGTTCCGACGAGCTCCTTTGGCAAGCTTCTGGACTTCTCGGATTTGTTCCCGCAGAACCTCCGACGACTGTCCGAACTTCCGTCGAGCTCTCGAACTCCCAACGTGATCATTGTCATGACTCCGGCGCAACTCCTGCTGCATGTCTTACTTTCATCGTAGTCAATCCTGCACACTCAAAAACAAAACTTCGATCGAGACAATTAATCCTAAGCAATTAACCAAGTTGTCTGGCATGTCATTGGTCCCTCGACGCTTCGTCCGATTCTTCGGCGCATCGTCCTTTCCTGCAGCCTATTGCCCAATCGGCCTGTTGACTCCGCAACTCCGATATCCTTGGCACAATACCCGCTCTTCTTGGCCCGATGCCCGAGTCCACGACCCGAAGCCTTCTGTCGATATGTCGACCGATCCACCGGCCCGACGTCCAATCTTCTGACATGTTCTTCCGGCACAACATGATTTTCCTGCTTTAATTGTCTCATCCAGATCGAAGCATCCTGCGTCACTCAAAACGCAGATTAAATCATAAACATATATCAAGTAGTTTCATCATCAAAATACGAGATTCAACAATCTCCCCCTTTTTGATGATGACAACCACTTGATGCCGGAGTTAAACTTAACTCCTGGAGTTTAAACAAACTCCCCCTATCAATATGCCATATTGATAGAAACTCTTGGATTCAAAAATCCAAGCAACATGTCATCATAAACTTATGCATAACATGTCATGTCATCAACATACTTCTCCCCCTTTGTCATCAACAAAAAGGAGAAGTACCACAATCAAGTGTTTGTGATATAAGTTTAACTCATTGCATGAAAAACATAATATCTATTGTTATCATCATGCAAGTTTACTATCATCAAATGGTAAGATATCAACATGTAAAATTGCGATTCAAGTTCTTGATATCTTAACATGATATGACATTCATAGCACCTATTCATATGAATGCTGCTTTTGATATCTCATCATAATATGGCATTCATGACATCTATTCATATTCTTCAAATATGGCACTCATAGTATCAATTTATATATTTCTCCCCCTTTGTCATCAACAACAAGGAGAACAATATAAGCAAATTTTAAATATAAGTGCGATGCCATAAGTTGGTTCATGTCATTTTCCAACAGTGAGTGATAGGATACCAATTATGCAAACATCTCGAGGAAAAATGACATGGAGATAGCTTTTATTGTTTCTTCCTTTTTATTTGTTATCTTTTTACATAAAGGAGGAAAGCCATATGTGAAGTTCAAATCGATAAGATATTAAAGCACACTTCATTTTTGCAAGGATTAAGATATGTAAGTGAGTTAAATCCTTGTATGTAAAAATATCTTCCTTTTATAAGAGGGAATCATCAAATATGTTTCTCGAAATTTTTCTTTTTTTTTCACATGATAAGTGCATTTGCTAGATGATTCCATATGTCAAAAATCAATGATGTGAATTAAACTTGATATGACATATGCTTGTTAAGTTCGGAAGAGGATAATGTATCAAGAAAATCCAAAAATGAAATTTGACACTTTCATACATTCGGATAGGGTTTTACTAGAGATATTCAATTACAATCATGAAGGTAAAACATGCTTATTATTATGAAATTTTTTGTATTCAAGCACATAATTTCCAACATGTAATCATGGCAAGTAATTGTGTAAAATCATTATGGCAATCAAGTGATTTGATCATTCAATCAAAAAAGTCCGAAAAATAATTTTAACACGTTTAATCATTCGGACATATTTTTGCCATAGTTTTTCAAATATAATCATGAAGATAAGGCATGCTCATCATCATGGTAGTATGATAGCAAGTTTACCATATACAAGCTAGCAAAAAATTTCTACATTTTAAGGCCCGCAAGCTAGCAATTTTGAGATGTTCAAGAAAGCAACTCTTGCTTCTTGAAATATAAGTTTTGCTAGATGTGCAAGTTAACTTTTTGCTTCTTGAGATAGGCAAGATAGCATTCCTTGGTGATGTTCAATATAGCTAAGTTCTACATCATGCAAGCTAGTGAATTTTATAACATTTTAGAACATGCATAATCACCAAAGCATCATAAATTTTAATGATGTGCAAAATTACAAATTTTGCATGATTACATTTGTGTGTCTTGAGATTTGCAAGATAGCACTTCTTGGTGATGTTCAAGATAGCAATTTTTTCTCTTTTGAGAAGTGTAATTTTTGCTTTCTTCTTGAATTGTGCAAGCTAGCTATCTCCCCTTTTGTCATTGTCAAAAAGAAGAGAAAAACCCTTTACATCAATTTTTAAATCATGACAAAGGTTAGTATCAATCTCATTTGTGCATCATTATATTTTCAAATTAAAACATGCACATTTTCAAAACATATAAACTCATTATTATATGCATGATTCCAAATCATTATTCATATTATTTCAATCATTGTTTCAATCACCACTTATAGCTTATCATGCACAATATATAAAATCATCTAACATGATACAATCATTTATTTTCAAAATATTTATCACTATTTTAATGTATGATAATGAAGTATTCATGATACCGAACATTAAATCAATATTTTTTAAGTATTTATCACTTCATTTTAATCATGATTTCAAATATTTATCATTTAAAGCATTCATGATACACATCATAAAAAAAAGCATATGCATCATTTCAAATCATAAATATTTTAAATCATCATGGTATTAATTTGTCACATTGCATTCTACCATGCATGATCGAAGCTTCTCATTTGCATACATCAAAATAAATTCATGAATATCTCATGCATTCATATCATCACTTGAGGAATATTGAAAAAGAAATAATTGGGTGATGAGATAAATATTTCATAAATACAAAGAATTGCATAAAAATCATATCAAGGAATACAAGTCACAATCATTCAAGAGAAAAATCAAGATCATGATTTTAATAAAACTCATTTCAAATTTGAATCATCAAAATCATTTTTATGGCTCACAAAATTTATAACATAAATAGATTCATGATTTCATTGATAATATATTTTTCCCTTTTTAAGTGTTTCATTTTAAGTGGTCGATTTCATGTTAGCATGCCTTTTCATTTATGAAAACATGCATCAATTTTTTTAAAGCCACTGTTATTATCATGAAAATCGATAATCAAGAATCATCATACATAATTTCAAAAATATACTCATTAATCATAACTTCAAATTAAACATGATTTCATATACTCAAAATCGAGAAATAATAATGGAAATCAACATGATACACATTATTACTTCTCAACCAAATATAGCATGATTTCATAAGGTATTTTTAATCAAAATCATTTTGTTTATCATAAACATGCAATTTTCATGATTATTTTCAAAATTACTAGAATGATAAGCATGATTCCTAATTGTTTGTATTTTCATTATAAAATTATTAAACATGCAATTTTCAAGAAAATTAAAAAAGGAGAAATGCTTTATGAAAAGCATCATGTAATTTCAAAGTAAATTAAATGCATTTTGATTACCTCAGCGTCGAAAGGCGTAAAGGCGTAGTTTGCCACCTCGCCTTTGTTGATTTTCTCCTCGTCTTCGGAGGAGCTCGATTCATCCCAGTTTTTGTTCTTCTTCTTGCTTTCAAAGCAAGTAGTTCCGTTCTTTTTACTTTTAAATTTTTGTTTCATTTGTAGTTTAAGTTCACCATCACTTGAGCTTATGCTCGAGTGGTCTTCAAATATTCTATGTCCCAAATCCTTCCTGTTCTTTGGAAGGTGGTTCTCAAGTTCTTCACGTGCATTGCACGTCATTTCATATGTGATCAATGAACCAATTAGTTCTTCAAGTGGAAATTGGTTCAAGTTTTTCGATTCTTGAATAGCAGTTACTTTTGAATCCCAAGTTTTAGAAAGTGAGCGCAAAACTTTGTTAACGAGTTCAAAATCCGAAAAGCTTTTACCAAGTGATTTTAAACCATTGACGACATCCGTAAAACGGGTGTACATGTCAACAACGGTTTCGCTTGGTTTCATATGAAAAAGCTCAAAATCATGCAGTAAAATATTAACTTTCGAGTCTTTGACTCTACTAGTTCCCTCGTGCGTGATTTCAAGAGTGCGCCAAATATCGAAAGCCGTTTCGCACAAAGAAACCCGATTGAACTCATTTTTGTCCAAAGCGCAAAATAAGGCATTCATAGCCTTTGCGTTTAAAGAAAAATACTTCTTCTCTAAATCCGACCATTCGTTCATCGGTTTAGAGGGAAGTTGAAAACCGTTTTCAACGATATTCCATAAATCCAGATTTAGAGAAATCAAGAAAACTCTCATTCGAGTTTTCCAATAAGTGTAGTCCAATCCGTTAAAGAACGATGGACAAAAGACCGAAAAGCCCTCTTGAAGAGCCATTTCACTCGGGTGTAAATCTGAAATGAAAAATACCCCGCTCTGATACCAATTGTTAGGATCGAGAGCACTAAGAGGGGGGGGGGGGTGAATTAGTGCAGCGGAAAACTTTCTGCGATTAAAAACGAAAGCTGCGTTCGTTCGATAAAAACTATTTTGATGCAAAAGCCGATTCTAAGATTACTTATGATTAAGTGCAGTTTACGTCTAAACACAGTTTGCGTCTAAGCGCAGTTTATGCAGTTTGCGTCTAAATGCAGTTTGTGTCTAAATGCAGATTGCGTCTAAGCGTAGTTTGCATCTAAGCGCAGTTTGCGTCTAAGCTCAGATTGCATCTAAGCGCAGTTTGCGTCTAAGCGCAGTTTGCGTCTAAGCGCAGATTGCGTCTAAGCACAGTTTGCGTCTAAACACAGTTTGCAGTTATAAATAGAATCAAAACGTAAATGTAAACTGCAATGTAAAGATCATACGAAAACACCGATTTACGTCTGAATGTAAATTCGGAAAGATCAGAACTTAGAAACTTGTTCGTAAAAGCGCAGAGAGCAGTAGCTATGTAGGAGGTTTGCAGTAATGATAAAGTGCTCAAAATAAAAGCAAACCAGAGATTTAGAGTGGTTCGATCAGTCTTGACCTACTCCACTTTTGGCTTCCTCCACCGACGAGGGACGTCAACTAGAGGCCTTCCTTCAATAGGCGAAGGCCAACTGCCCTTTTACAGTTTCACTCCTTTTGACGGGCTCAGGAGACAACCCTTACAGAACCTTTCTCTCCTCTCTTTACAACTCAAGACTTGAAGAACAGAAAGAGGAGAACTTTTGGACTTTACACAAATTTGAGCTCTTAGAATCACAGAAAAGATCAAGAATTCGGTGTAGGTCTGTATCTTTTCAGTGCTGAATGGGTGGGGTATTTATAGGCCCCAACCCAGTTCAAATTTGGAGCTCAAAACGATCAAATCCTGGAATTCCGGAATCAGGCGGTTGCACCTCCTGACTGGAGAGGTTGCACCGCCTAGCAGAGCTCGAGGACTGAGCCCAGGCGGTTGCACCTCTTGGTTGGGGCGGTTGCACCGCCCAGTCTCGCTGGGAGACATAGCCTGGGCGGTGCTACCTCCCTGCCTGGGCGGTTGCACCTCCCACAGCAACCTGGGTACGAATGGGTTGAACCATTCGACCCAATTTGAGTTCTTCAAGGGCCCAATTGCCCCAGGATTAAGCTAATGGGATCACCTCCCATTTCTAATTTAATCAAAGTGCTAACTACGATTATTTCCTAAGACATATTCTGCAGCTTGCTTCGGTGCGTCACTCGCTTCTTCCGGCGAGTTTCCGGCGAACTTCCGTCGATCATCCGATGAACCCTCGGTGATGCTCCTGCGGACTTCCGGCAAACTCCTGGACTGCGACGATCCACTTGGCAAGTTCTGACGAGCTCCTTTGGCAAGCTTCTGGACTTCTCGGATTTGTTCCCATAGAACCTCCGATGACTGTCCGAACTTCCGTCGAGCTCTCGAACTCCCAACGTGATCATTGTCATGACTCCGGCGCAACTCTTACTGCATGTCTTACTTTCATCGTAGTCAATCCTGCACACTCAAAAACAAAACTTCGATCGAGACAATTAATCCTAAGCAATTAACCAAGTTGTCCGGCATGTCATTGGTCCCTCGATGCTTCGTCCGATTCTTCGGCGCATCGTCCTTTCCTGCGACCTATTGCCCAATCGACCTGTTGACTCCGCAACTCCGATATCCTTGGCACAATACCCGCTCTTCTTGGCCCGATGCCCGAGTCCACGACCCAAAGCCTTCTGTCGATACGTCGACCGATCCACCGGCCCGACGTCCAATCTTCTGACATGTTCCTCCGGCACATGTGCTATTGAGTGTCGATAGAGGATCATCCACTTTCGGTATCATGAGAGGAATATCATGTGTGTTCTTGCTCTAACAAATCCTTTACCAAGGTCATTCGGATTAAGAGAGAAAGAGTTCTTCGGGAGAATCCGATTAGAGCAAGACTTGATAAGAAACCATATGGGCCTAACAGCATCATGCTTGATATACGATTTCTGAGATATTAAATGGATGAGAGACTATAGGTATACGGTAACTGAGGACAGATAGGTCTAATGGATTGGATTCCTCTGTATCGCCTAAAGACTATGACGTAGTGGCCTAGTATATCCATAATCGATGAGTCGAGTGAATTATTATGAAGATAATAATTTATAGAGCCAAAAGGAGTTCTGATAGGTATGACTCACGGCCAGCTTAATATTGGGCTTAGAGGGTCACACACATATGGTAGGTATTGTAACGAGTAGAGGTTCGGATATGAGATATTCACTAGAGCCTCTATCTTATTGGATATCCAATAAGCCCATGAATTATTGGATCCCATGGATGAGATCTAATAAGAGCTAATAAGAGATTATTGGGTAGAGACCCACTAATCTAAGAGGCTTGGGTAATTGGATGAAGATCCAATACTCAATAGGACAAGATTAATTAGGATTAAGTTAATTGAGGGCCTTTATAAATATGAGGGAACTATAGGCCCATAGGTTGGGGCTTCTTAGTTGTCACATCCTATTCACCACTAGAGATGAGGACGCTTGACCTCTTTCATCCTTTCCTACAGATCTATAAGGATTTAGGGATATACGATCTCCCTAGGTAACACAACTATCTCAACATGGTTTTCTGTTTCGTAGGTTTTGGGCACCAATCTTCGCACGATGATAAATACCTTTTGGGAAATTTAGGATTTTTGTTTTATGTTCTTTCGCTATGCATGTGATGTCACCCTTGGATTTCCCTATAATGGTATCTCGCACAAGCAGTGGTCATGCCTCATGCAGGTGGTGACCATACACCGTGATTGTAGTTGTAGAAATAAAGAATTAGGATTTTTTTTTAAAGGAATATTTTTGCCATTTAGAAACGAAGGAATTTCTCTGACTATTCTTAAATTTTACCTTTTGTTTAAGCCCTTTAGAAATTATAAATTTTTATTATAGTTTTACCCTTCTATAATTTAAATTTTCTAATTTATCCTTTTGTATCTTTGGGTAAGTGGGAGAATATTAGAGGGAGAATATTAGAGTATGATTTTATCTAATTAGGTAAGATATATTATGGATATAATTAGATTTTGATTATGATTATCGGTCAATAGAAAAAAAAAAGTTTAATTATAGTATTATTCCTTAAGAGATGGAAGTGGGACTATATACAGAAAACACATAATGTGTGAGTAGATGTATAGATACATGATTGAGATATTACAAAATTTTATCTTCCTTTAGTTACGTGAATCAATCAATAAGATATTAAAGATAAGAGATCTTCTCTTTTCTCCTATTGTCCCTAAATCCATCAACCAAGTTTGCGTTGTGACACTATGGTATTTTGCTATTGTGTATCAAGATAATTACCAATTAAATCTCTAGTTTTCAACCTATAATAAAAAATCATATATGGTAGCACCGAGTTGCAACCTCAACAGATCATACTTCTCAAAGAAAAATAAAAGGATCATACTTCAGCAGGATTTGCAGTAATATTTGTACCTACAACATTCTTTTTCCAATGTCTGATTTGCATGCCATGGTTCAGATGCTCCTAAGCTGCTGCAATGGTGATAATACATGCTTATCATCTTAATCCACCTTCCATGTTTCAAATTCCTGTCGCTTTTTTTTTTAAGAAAACTTTGAATTACTCAAGCGTATTGCAGAATTTGCGAAACAAAATTTGAAGAACTGTGTTTATCATTGGTAGAAACATCCCATGAAACAACCTCCTTCCTCTCCCTACTGCGGCTAAGATTGGCCAGCTTGTGTAGAAGAAACTCTCTAGGTTAATGATGTCATCAACTATCGATATACATCACTGGTAAGATCAAGATAGCATATTTATGAGATTTAATCAATCTAAATGATCGAATTGTTGGGCCAATCGCATGCCCTTCCTGTAGGCCTGCCTGCAATCAATGCTTCTCCCTCCGCCTTTACAAATTCCTGTTGTTAGTATCTGTTTAAGAGACTGTTTCTTGTGTTCTGATCTCCAGACCAATGGGCCGAAGTATCAGACATAAAATAACTATATGGATAATACAAATCAATCAAATTAATGACCAAAGAGCTCAAGAGGTTATAATTAGCAAGAACTAAGCGCCATAACGTAAGTTTCTACAATGCATACATGTTATAACATAAACTGCAAGATGAGAGCACGCCAACCATCTCAGACCCACTGCCTTCACGTTGTATTACCCTCGTCCAAATCCTGGTCCATAAACAAAACCTATGAGAGGAATGCTTGATATGGATCATGAGAGGACTCCTTTCTTTCTCTTCAGTCATAAAAAGTACATTCTTCTCAGTTTTATATCTGCCCCGGCTAACTCTGTTTTTATGGATCAATTTTTCAATCAGCTACTTTATGAAGGTGGTGGGACTTCCCAATTCTGTGGCAAGGGCCCGATATCGTGTATAATCTCTCTGTGGCAAGACCAAACAAGTTTGATTGCTTCTGGGGTGCCAATTCCTGCACCTCTGGGATCGCCAGCTGGGCCAAACCTACAATGTTAAACCATTGGCATTATGATACTGTGAGTTTCACAGCCTAAAATGAAGTAAATTTGATGCTACTAATTTCCAATCACCAGTGGTTCTGTGGAGCTCCAGTGGTCCTTGCCCTGATTCCAGCATATGTTGTCCCATTCACCGACTTCCCAAGCACTTCCTGCATGGATGCAAAAGGGGGTACATCAAATACCAAAAGTTACAACACATTACTTTGGTATTACGACCTTTGTCCATTCAATTAGATCTCTCATCAAAATTTCTGATTATGTGATGATGAACAGTTCCAACTTACACAACATCCAAAACATAGCATTGTGGGGAAAAAAAAATGAAATACAATAAAAAACTACAGTTATGAACTACCATATAAGTTGCAGTTTTAAACTTTTAATTTTCAAAATAAATAAATGAACAGGGACTGATGTGGTTCAGCATACCAAGCAAATGCAGTGATGGACAGGAGCTCAAGTGCTAAAGGGAAGCTCTGTCAATGAAACATAAACGGAAAGAAAATCCAAAGGCATTGCTGAAGTGATAGAATCTGGCTTCTTCTAAGGATTGGGATAACTAACAGCCATAATTATTAAAAGGTTGAAAACATTTACTTCAACTTAGCAAATTTGCTTTGCAGCGATAGCCTTCCTTAACAAAATGTGAGACCTTTAGGGACCTAGTAGTCTAGGTGGATCATAATAATACTTATTGAATCCTGTGCCCTAAGATTGTATAACTTATTCTCCAAAAGAAAATGGCATCATTTACAAGCTCCTTTAATCATGCTACAATCTGTCAAAGCTTTACTCGGTAAGAAGTCAATCAGAAGACATGAATAAAATCCAAATCAAATTGATCAAACACATATTCCATAAAAAGTGACTAGGTTTGTGGATATTTATATCAGTACTTGAACATATAAGAAAATATAGCCCACAACAGTTTCAGACAGTTGCAAATCTTACCTGCAGGAACAATGGATCATTTGAGACCACAGCAGCTGTTAAATGTGCATGCATCCTCTCACAAACATTCAACACCTCAGTGAGCTGATCATGCTTGTAGTAAGTGATAATCTGGGTGAGAAGAGTCATCAGTGAGTTTTAATTGTAGCTGTGGTTCCAATAAAAACAACTCCAAATAAAATATTTACAGATACAAAATGAATTTCTCTTATTTAAAATGGAAGTACAGGAGAAAAAATATAAAGCATATTTTTTCCTGAATCCATATTTCAGCTGTTCAATCAGCAAGTGAAAGAACAATAATGAGCTCCAAATTGGACATGCTTTAGACTCATCAACCATTCCCTTTCTCCCTTGATTTATCTATATTGGTGGTAACTCAGAGATAAGAATAGCGACTTATGTGAGGGAGCAGTTGCAATTAAATGATGAGACTTTGTAGAATTTCTTGATTGAAAGCCAAAAAAGAAAAGATGGATTTTCAATGTGTGCTAAGAGTTCTTGCCCACAAAAGTCATGTAGTGAGAACTTTTCTAGATGCATGAAAAAAATAACTACAGTGGACTCATCACCATGGCCATCATTATTATCTAGACCATTTTACCTCAAATGCATGGTCAGTTTTAGACCACTAGTCAAATATTTCACAAACAAACTGAGAAAATTCCTAAGCCCGTTGTAACTAGACAAGATGGTGCCCATTGTCTAGCCATGAAAATTTCAGGTCAGAGAGGAACTTATCTGAAAGCAAAACCTAATGCAGATATAAAGCTTTAAAAGGCTTGAGTTATGGAATAAGGTGGAAACAGAAAACTTCACCACAAGTAATAATGTTCATGATAAAAATAAAACAATGAAGCACAACCATGCTTTAATATCCATTATTCTAAATCACAATTGAGAAATTTTACCCTGGAGTAAAATTAAAGGTACACTCTTTTAACTTTAACATTTACCTGGAAGGGGCCAAAAATTTCTTTTGTAACAAGCTCGAAGTTATCAGGTTTAAGTATTTCTGCTAAAGGAACAAAAACAGCTGTTGGTTTCAGTGCACCATAAATTTTTGGAATAGAATGATTCTCCAACTCTTCACCACCAAAAAGTAGTTCAGATCCTGGAATCTTAAGCAACTTCTGGATATGTTCCAGCATGCTTTCTGTTGTGACCTGTGTGAACAAGACAATTCCTTAGAATTTAATATCTCATGATAAAGCAAATAAAAGATAGAAGATATTTTGACCCAACAGACTCAGTGTATATACATATCAAAATCATATGCACCCGACAAATATAAAAAAATTCAATTTAATTGTTTTGAAATATATTCAATTATGTTGTTTTGGAACAAGAAAAAGCTTGTCTTGCTTGGACCAAAGCTTGCTTGAACAAAAGCTTATCTTCTTGTACTCTAGGACACTTGTCTTGCTGAAACCTCAATGATTTTTTGCAGATAGCATAGGTATTGGTGATCATGATAATATTTGCACGTAGCAACAGCACTAAAGAGGAGAGTTAAGCTATCCACCTCATATATATAGTAGAATGTGTAGTAAAATGACTGCTTTGCTTCTACTGCAGATTGAGGAGATGCTATCTTAGAACATAATCAATTATTCAATTATAGAACAAGCAATGGCTTTCACTAGGTATGAGAGCCTTGAGTACACAACTTATGTAGTGGCATAGCCAGACGACTCTTGACTCACTTAACTAACTCGCTAATGCACATAAATATCGATTCATAGTTGTTACTAACGCCCTTGCTTACAAGCTTCTTGGCTGTTGTTCTCCTAGCAACCTCTGATAGCTTCCGTATTAAATTGCTTACACTAATTTTCACTGAGATGACATTCAATTGTTATATCTACAACGTCTCTAATCCACCTTTACCTAAAATATCCAGAATATTTTTATGCCACATAACCTTAACCCTTAGCGGAGTGCTCCTGCCTGCACCGAATATCTTAATCCACTTACTGCAAGTACCATTTGTCTCTTATCTTGAATAGCAACCTACATTCAAGCGAAGAAAACTAAAAATTTATAGTAAATCTTACACAAATATAAACACAAAGTACGGCATGAGTTATTTCCTTTAGGTTTGTATTGGAGAAAGAGCTAGTAGAGTCAATAACTAATTATCATAAACCATAGGACACAAAATTAATTCCAATTGAGAAACAAAATTTTGATATTTTAGAAGGCATGTGAATTAAAAATAGCTTGACTTATTTTCTGGCTAAAAAAAATTATACACCATGTTAAGGAACTGCAAATCCCAAAAAGTTTAATTAAGGAAGAAACTTATTACGAATGAACTCAAATATTGTTGATAAAGGTCTATTCCAGATTCAACGTTGTGCTGCATTTGCTAATTAATGTTAAGTTGAAAGACAATTTATCTGCTATGAATATCAAACTAGCACACTTACAGTAAGAACAGGGCCAATAGTTAAATCCTGCAGCTTTCGTCGCCCAGCAAGAAGTTGCATTTTAGACAGTAGCTCACTGGAAGCCCAATTCTGCAAACGAAAATGGAAAATTTTCCAACTTGTGAGATATAGGTAAAACAAGAGTCTTTGATTTAAACTATAGCATGTCAATCTAAATTTTTTTATGCAAGCAAGCTATGGTATATCATAAATTTCACAAAATTAAGAAGTATAGACTAGAGAAAAATTGCAATTTACTAAAGCTGCATATTAGTTTTTATTTAATAATATAATGAAGTGATTTGTTAATGTCTTGATTAACCTTCTTGTCATTAAGAAAATACTACAGTTACATGGCACAAGAATCTTGATGCCTTTTTAGCATGGCACAAAATTGTGTTGTGTTCACCTGTATGCCTTATGCAGGCAATCATAGACCAGAAATTGGCAGTCATATGTTGGCACCTCCAACAGGTTGACATGGCTTTTATTGATAGCTTTCTAGCAGTTGTATCAAGTTTCAACATATCCCATTACATGACAATCATAACAGCAATCCTTGCATTAAAGTTAAGATGACAAATGGCACCTCATGAATGAATAGAATTGACTGAGCAGAGCACTTTTGGCCACTACAAGCATAAGCATCTTGATCGCATACCCATGCAACATAATCAACCTGCCAGAATGATAAACAGCCGATAAGTGGCTTTACATATGCAAGTGACATGCATATGAAAGGTGGCTTTAGCTATAAACTAACAAACCTCTTGAACATCTGGACCAAGGATTTTCCAATCATAACCTGCATCTTCCAATTTAATGCGGCCTTTCAAGTCCACAGCTAAACTTTCAGCTACTCGTGAACTCCCAGTAAAAAGTGTCATTTGTGGCTTTGCCTGGTTGTACAAAGCACAAAGATATAAAACATTCCAATTAGAACAGGAGAAATACCAACAAGCTTGTAAATATAATTATAGAAAATTCAAAATGTTTTAACAGTCAGCAAGCGGACTCCCCATTCATTATATTTCTGGTAGTATTCAACTAAAATTTAGATCAAATATCTGAAAGCTAATTTAACAATTTGACAAAATGGGAACTCAGACAAACAGTAAAAGTTCAGGTGTGTTTAGCATTACAATGAACTATAAAAATTCCTTTAGGAAAACGCAAACCTCTCGCAAAAGTTTATTCATTGTTTTACCATCCGAGTTGATGAAGTCAACATCCTCTCTAGGTAACCCACAATCATGAAGCAATCGAAGCATTTGCTCCATCACAATGCTCACCTGTAGCAACCAAAATTTCCCATCAGTTGTGCAAAATACAAATGGTCAGAATAGTCAAATTAAAAGCAAAGGAAAACATTAGCATCAGCAAGACATGATAAAACAGGCAATAATGACATCTTGATGCTGGAGGTAACAGATCTCAAATGTGTCCAAGCTACCACTAAAAACTGTGACTGCAACTTACCAACAAGGAAACCAACCATTCAAAAAAATTAAGAAGAAAGATGGAATCATGGAACCATTCAGCCTGTCAAGCCAATGACATTATGTTGAAAAAAAAAAGAAAAAAATTTAATTTGAATCCAAGAATAAAGCAACATGGCTTTGGCTGAGACATGGCATAATGTGCCAAATATAGTTCAGTTTAATGATACTCCAAATAAAATTTGAAATATGTCATACATCAGTTGAATGATCATTATTATGGATCTTACTGCCTCAACTAAATTGTGTGTTATCTAAATCCACATGCAATCTATTTCCCAAATTGGAGCAAAAGGAAAGTGAGCTGAGCTTGACAACATAGGCAAGCTTTTTTCGAGAAAGAACTTACTGAGTTGATATGACAACCCAATCTCCCACATCACCAGGTGATGTTGAATTGTTGGTATCTACAGAATATATAGATAGACTGAATCCTGATAACTCAGCAAATCACATGGATAAGATCAGTTTAAGTATAAGTTGCTACATCAGTCGATACATTGAATTCTGACACTTGGAACAGAGCCAAACCTAGGACCGCAAATGTGTCCACTAATGAGCCAGAATAAATGTGCTACCTGTGAAGCACAACATAAAGTGGAGCAACCACTATCATGTTATCCTTCCCACATGTCTAACATGGACTACTGGTATAGGCCATGGGGATTGAGTGTGTTTCTTTGTGCGTGGACCTTGACTAGTATACTAGGCTAAATACTTAGCCACTGACATATATTATTGGATTGTTCCAACCAAGGATTTAAATTTCAATTCGATATTGGTTTTGGTGATCAGTTGGGCTGATTTGGTACTAGGATACTAGGCAATATGCTGATTTGTAACATACGCTATCACCAGAAAAAATAATATATATAGTCTGGTACTAGTCATTGATTGAATTGGTAAATACTGGTTAGTACATAATGGTCAAACAAGTATTTGAGATTTTCAATACAACTAAGTCCTAGAAATATTGATGTTGTAGGAGCTGAGAAATTCAAAGAGGCATCTGTTCAAACAAAGAAATTTTATTAACATTACCTTGCTATCAACTTTAATAATTGGTTTATTGCCCATGTATAGTGCACCCATTAGTTGCAATACGGGAATCTCCAATGGGAAATTGAAAGGCGTAATTATAGCAACCTGTTGAAATTCAAAAATAAAAATTTCTAGATTTCTTTTCTGTAACAATATGTGAATTAAACAGACAAATAAATAATCACAATATTTAGTGTAAAATTCAAAAAGGTTAATACAGGTTTAACCACACAGGCACTAGCATGTATTTTGTCTTTACAGTAAAAAAGCATGCGACATGC
Source organism: Musa acuminata AAA Group (assembly GCF_036884655.1). NCBI lineage: Eukaryota > Viridiplantae > Streptophyta > Magnoliopsida > Zingiberales > Musaceae > Musa > Musa acuminata. The sequence continues at coordinate 37,973,101 of NC_088327.1, forward strand.
ATACCAGTAAAACGATAACCATCTCTATGTATTATAACTTAATGCATGCGGATAGGCATTTAACTTATACTTTTCCTCGATGAACACACATGCATTTACATTATTGCATGAAGGGAATGATAATTATTGTACTACACATCTCAGATAACCTCCTAAACAGAACTTTGATTGTTCATTTCTTTAGTAACAGAAATCTCTTTTAATGAATACTTCTTAAGTTCTTATAATATGGATGTAGCATGCAAGATTGAAACCACAGAGATTCCAAGGCACTAGAGGTTTCCAGTATAAATTTCAACAATTTAAAGAATTAGATTATTCAATTAAATTAGTTCCAAAGCAGAGAGATAGTCACAATGCATCAGATGTATTATCATTGACCATTATCACCCTCTGATATATTTTTCGCCTTTGAAATACTTCTTCGCAAGAAGAAAATCACATGAACTAAAATGAGGACTAAAACCAGAAATAAGTTAATATGTACATAGGTAAAAAAGAACTGTGACAATAATGCAGTCGTATAGCAGATAACAGTATAGACCGACAAAATTTAGAGAATTTTCATAGTTTTTCATAGTCAAATACCTTCACAAGCAACACCCTAATTTCATAAACCACTGGAAGTATGTATTTTCATATGAAGGTGTCCTAAAAGGATGCATTTGTTGTTGTTTGTAGATCAGGCAACAGTAGGTCATTAATTAAAAGAAGTATTCATTCATGGAAAATTGTGAGGTTCATGTGGACCAACATCTAGAGATGCAGCTCTAAATCTGATTCCATAAACCACATAGTTTTCCTATCTGAAACAGGGTTTTATAGAAAACAAGAATGTTTGCTAACAATAGGCTTTCGGGATTTGACAATAGTGCCATGGACTACAAATACCCTATTACTTAATCAGGAACAACACATGGATATGCAAAATAAAGTTCTCACTTTAAGACTTTTAGAAGAAGGCAATAATATTGCATAGATAACTGTATTTGGAAGAACAAAAATCATAGTGGATGTATATTAGAGAATCAGTAGAGGGATATCAAACATAAGGCACTACCGAGTTTTAAATTACTGTTGGGATTTCTTAAAATTGACAGGCTTCAATGACATTTAGTTGAATCTTGACATGATTTATTTAGCTTAACAGATATGCTTGGATGATTAGAATTACTGTTTTTAAGGTTCCTGGATTTGATCAGGTTGATAAGCTCTTGAAGACTTTCAGCCAAACAAATCACTTAATGAAATCTCTAATGGAAGTTATGTGTCGTTCAATTAAATGATACAGTCATAATATCCTCTCACTTTATGATGCCAAATATAAGGCAATGTCAGGGCAATCAGGACTCCAATTTTGGGCCTCACCAAGACACCAAAGATAGAACATTTGATAAACATTAGCAAGATGAAAATAGTACTCTTGCAATGGATCCTTAAAACTGTAGCTTAAATCACCAATACAAGTTTTGCAAAAAATGAGAACTCACAGCGTAAGCCATTCTTATGCTCCTTGTCCATAATTTTCCCAAGTCCTAAAATTTCCAACAATTCCAACTCATGCTCCTGTCACTGACCATCTATAAAGTACAGACATGGACATGACAGGATCGATGTGGCTGTAGCAAATTGTCATAGATCTATATTTATTTTTAACATTTGATATATGAAAATAATTATGACCCTCATATGTACCTTATAAGTAGAAATAACAATCACTCACAAAGTACCACAAATTTACATTTAAAAGATTAAAATATTAAGAGTCAGAATAAGCTGAACATCTGAAATATATACATTGTTTAAGATCGACATGTCTAGAAGCCTTATATAGATCGCATGGTTCTGGCATTAATATCATGTAATGACAGAGGAATATAGATAATTCACTAGTTCTCATGTGTTTTGAACTTTGAAGTGTCCAACTTAAGAAGCTTCTGACAAGCATTGATATCTGAGAGGGACACAAGAACACGTGTCTGAGCTTTATAACTAACAATGCTTTTTTTTCCAAAATTGTAAAGCAATACAGGATAGCCTTCTTATGAGTCCCATACAAAGGAGACCTGCTAACTCAAACAGGAGAAATAGAGAAGCCTTACAGGACCATATGGCCATCGATAGCCATGGCTCTGCTGCCCAAGGTGGTTGCCTGGTACTGCAAATGATCGAGCTAGGAACCGCACCTGTCATATCAGAAAGAAATGATTAAAACTGATGGCAGTTAATGATTGCAGACTGCATCCTATTTGAAAGGAAAAAAAAATATGAGCAGATGATCCAAACAGAACAGCAGATTTTAAAAAAGTCTAAACCTTCTGTTTGTACCTGGTCTCCAGAAAAATTCTCCAAAAATTTTTGGGTTACATTGACTTCACCAAGAGCTTGGTTATAACTCTTCGGTGATACTCTTTGGATAAGCCTTGCAAAAAATTCTGAAACCTAATATTATACACAAGAATCAAGCATATAAATATATGACTTAACTATCCAAAGCTTCATCCTGAATGTCCACTGACCATCACACATATTTAAAAAATAAAACTACCGAAAAAAATTATCATTTATATTCAAAAAGAATGTACCTGAGGTTGAGCGAGCATCTGTGCAGCTTTTGCAGATACATCACCATATAGCAAGTATCTACACGAAATTAGAACAAAAATCAGCAAGTAAAGAAAGGAAAAAAAAGGAAAGAAAGAAGTGACCATGCTTAAAGCGAACAAGAAAATCAGATGAAACTAGACAAATAGATCTTTTTTCTTTTTCTGTCTCAATAATTCAAAAGAAGCAGACATGCAACTTTTAAGTAAAGTACTTCCAATGAAAAAAAGTTCAAAAAGCAAGCAGGATTCTTGTAACTGTATTTTAAGTACAAAGCACAACATTCAGATTATTCAACCCAGAAGAGCATATAAACATTTAATGATAGGCTAAAAATTTGTCAAGTACACATCATCATATAGGGTAGCTATAGAATACAACTCAAAAACAAGAAGGCTGTGACAAATAGTTCCACAAAAGGAATGGATGGTGGATTGTGTTGGTATATAAGGCCAGATGCTAGTAAACTTAAAACCATATTTCCCAAAATTCTTTTGCCCAAGATATTAGTATTAGATCCATCAAACCTCATATACTAACAAAATCCAACATCCATTATAAGGTAACCTTGTGAACCACTTGATCTGAAGTCTGAACTAATATGGGTCAAGATGGGGGCTTTCTTGAACCCCATAGGTCAATTTTAGAACATGCATGGTGGGCCTTGACCAAGGCATCAAGCCATTGAGTGCAGAAGGTTGTGATGCCCAAATTAGCTTTGTACTGGATACAAATGATTAATGGTCATCCTATATACGATCAGATGGTTCTTCTACCTGTAAGAATTTTGGACAACTTTGTATAAATTTCATTTTATCCCAATCACTGGGCAAGTAGGCCTAAGAATTTTGAACAACTTTGTATAAATTTCATTTTATCCCAATCACTAGGCAAGTAGGCCTATCATATTAGACTATGACAAAGGCACCATGGGATTTTACAAAATTTTATCATATTCAGTCAAATTAACCTGGATGGCTACATAAAAAACATTAAAAAATCTTATGATACAGTGACAAATTTTAGTCCCTCAAGCGAAACAAAGTATTAAAAATCATAAAAAGATCAAACCCTGTGGTTTATGGATCAAGATGATCTATGAAACAAACAGACTAAACTTGTTTAAATGTAAAACAACTAACAAATTCCACTGGTAAACAGAAAATTTAAGATAGATGGAAGAGAATATCTTTTGAAAGAATAAGTTACAATATTTTTCTGAATTTGCAAGGTTGTAGAGGTGATAAAAAAATATTGTTACAAACATGTGACTGAATATATGTACTGAACTTCAAGTAGCATGAAATAACCATGTTATTATGCAGTAGTTATAAAACTTATTCCAAATTTCATTAATTTACTAAGAAAACAAACCTATCTTGAGCTCTAAATGGATTGTGGAGCCCATACTTGGGGCACCTGCATAAGCTGTGCACAAATGGCTGCAAAAAGCAAGTGAAACAATTAGATCTGATACCACAAGAGATTAGTTCCAGGAAGTATGATACCCGGAAGTAGGATGAATACCCAATAATTATTCCAAACTGATTCCCATATATACTAATGAAGGTCAAATGAGGATATATTGCACTAAGCACAGCTAAATGGCAAGGATCCATGTAACCGAACCCAACATATGGTTTTTTCTCTTTGCATAGCTAGGAAGAAAATGTGCTGCAGGGCCATAAATGCTGCATACCTCAATTTCTGCTTCCTGAACATCAGCAACTTTAATGAAAGGACTGCCATTTAAGGGATCAAGAAGCCAATTCCAACCAGAAGATACCTTCCATTCACCTTGAACTAAACAAAATCATCAAACCATGACAAGTTATCCATCTATGCAACAGAGTTTCATTTAAAGACTTAAACAACTGAGTGCATGCCACAGAAACAGAGAATTGTTCTACATCTACAACTGCAACCTACTAAGCACTAGAACAAAGCCATAATAAACTATTATGGAACCAAAGCAAACTGAAAGTTCTTTTCACAGGGAGCAAATAATTACTGCAGTTAAGAACATTGAGAAGTGAAATGTTTAGACTTTACATAATAAATTATTTTACATACTTTCTATTGTAATGACTAAGAATAAAGCTTACCCCTAGCAAGAGTACTCAATATTACTGAAGCATGTCTTTATAAAGAGGTATCCTTTTTACAAAAAAAATTGTCTGAGTATGAGCTAGAATTATTCCCCCATAAGTGTGTATAAACATGTTCATAATGTCCATAGCTGTTAACCGAAAAATGATGATGAACAACTTGACATAAGCTTTTACCAATCCAATTTCGATCATCACTTTTTAACATTTAGAGAAAGCACGTTTCAAAATGTTGAAACTCAGAAGACTTTGTCAAGCATCCCAGTCTGTGCTTCTATAAAAACCTGCTCCTTAATTACTATAAAATCATATTTCAACTTTCTTGGAAACAAATATAGTAAGCATTTGAATACATCCGAGATGACAGCAACGTACCCAAGTTCTTTACTTCTGCTGGGTGGGAACTTGAAATAGCTTCGACTGTCACTGTAGCAAAAGATGTTGAGTGTAGGGTTCTGCTGATGTTGAAAATTAAATGAATCAGAGACAGGACTTGATAATCAACATCAATAACCATCAAATTAAAAGAGTAAGTTAGATACACAACAAAATCGCCAAACAACTGAATCAGGAACATTCTAATGAAGAAACCCTACGGAGAAGCATACATCATAAGTCAATGCTCCAACAAAATCCAGCACCGATGATTCGATGTCTGTGACCAAACTTTCTAGTTGGGCAGCACCGTAAACAAAATCAGAACTTCTTTCAAGAAAATAAACAACCTAATCTAGAACAGTAGGTTGACCAAAATCAATCCACAAGAAAACTATCCAAGCTCAAATTCGCTCTCATAGCAATGGGATAAAGCCCAGGAGGCTGCTCTAAACGATCCAAGTTTGCATAAAGGCAAAAATCTTGACCGAATTCCATGATCAGAGACCTAAACCCTAAGGAACAGAAAACAAACTGACACAGAGAATTGATACCTCAAAGCATTGAGGAACAAGCCCGAGCCCGCTCGCTGCGCTCTGGCCGTGACCCCTATTGCGAATGGCAACCGATGCATGATGGGATACCGAGAGGCGCTATAGAATTCTCGGAGAGATGAATCGATAGATCTCGATCTCGATCTCGATCTCGATCGAGAGAGAGAGAGAGAGAGAGAGAGTTGCAACGAACAAGCAAGGAAGGCTTTTATCGCGGCTGGTGATCCTTCGACGGGCGTGCAAGAAGAGATGTCCGTGTCAGGTTATGCACTTTTCTAGAGAGTGTTTTACTCCGAAACGGCAAGATTTTTTAATGTCAAAAGCTTATGCAACGATTAATATGTATATATACAGCAAATAATAATGATATAAATTTCTAAGTGTGATTTTTCAAGAAAATATTCATATTTACGTATTTTTCAAAAAATAAATAATACTCTTGATTTAAAAAAAATCCAAAATATCCCTAATTTTTTTATTTTTGATTATTTTTTAACTGATGTAGTACTTTCATTTGGTTTCTTTATAGTATTTTTTAATAATATTTATGATATTTTATTGATATATTAAAAATACTATAAATGTTATTTAAAAATATATATAAATAATATTATATCATGCTTCTTTGATTGTCATTACTTATAAATTATTATAATATCATATTTTTAGGCCTATAATTAGTTTGATTGAGATTAAAAGTATATTTAAATCATTTACAATGTTTTTAAATAAGTTTTATAGTGTTTTTATTATGCTGGCAAAGGCACTATAATAAGTTAAAAACATTATAATAGATCAAAATACTATAACATTCGAGAAAATTTTTGAGGGATAGTTTAAGTATTTTTTTAAATTAAGAATACTTTTTGAAAAAATAAAATGGGGGTACAGACTAAAAAATACTTAAAATATAAATATTTTTTAGGAAGATCATACAATTTTTAAAGCCATAACCCTCTCCATCAAAAATTATAAAATATATTTTTACTTTTAAATTTTGGATATTTAAAAATATTAACCTTTCCAATATTTGTTGTCAACCTAATTTCCATCTTGTCGAAGCACCACCAAAAAAAAAAAAAAAGGCTACGAGCAAATGTCGAAGGGATCGTACAAGTAATACCGAATAATAAAAGATATTATTGAATAATATTCAAGATAATACTTACTCAATTGTACCATTCGGAAGTGCAAAGAAATTGAGATGTGATGAGGTAGTCAGTCAGTCATTGCCTTTTTCCTACTAATTATATGAATTTTTAATATAAATTTTAGAATTTTTCAGTAGGGCGCTTTGAAAATTTTCTACGGAGAGCTTTTGAATGAATAAAAAGATGATTTTGCCTTTTAAAAAATTTATGCCCAAACTCTAATCAGGCCTATGCTACCACCATCCCTCACCATCCCTCCCTATACGTATAGATGTATACATATATACATATATATATATATATACATATATATATATATATATATACATGTATATATGTATATATACATGTATATATACATATATACATGTATATATACATATATACATGTATATATACATATATACATGTATATATACATATATACATGTATATATACATATATACATGTATATATACATATATATATACATATATACATGTATATATATATATATATATATATATATATACATATATATATATATGTATATATGTATGTATGTATACATGTATATGTATGTATATATGTATACATATATACATATGTACACATATATGTATATATGTATACATGTATACATCTATACATCTATACATATATATATATATATATATATATATATATATATATATATATATATATATATATATATATGTATGTATATGTATGTATATGTATATATACATATATATACATATACATACATATACATATATATACATATATATATGTATATATATATACATACATATATATATATATATACATATATATATATATATACATATATATATATATATATATACATATATATGTATACATATATATACATATTTATATGTATATATATGTATACATATATATGTATACATATATATGTATATATATGTATACAAATATATGTATACATATATATGTATATATATGTATACAAATATATGTATATATGTATACATATATATATATTCATATATATTTATATATGTATGTATGTATATATATATGTATTTATATTTATATATATATATATATATATATATATTTATTTATTTATTTATTTATTTATATATATATGTATATATATATATGTATATGTATATATGTTAATATGTATATATATTTATATGTATATACATATACATATATAATCAAAGAAGGTCACTTGGGTGAAAACTAAGTGATGACGATGACTTGTCACTTCTTATAAGAAAGTTTAAAAATTTTTTAAAAGAAACAAAATAAAATAAGATATTAAGAATAAAAGTAAACTAAAAAAGATCAAATAATATGCTATGAATGCAAGAAGCCGGGGCACTTCAAAAATAAATGTTCCCAAGTGAAGAAGAAACTATTGAATCTCAATTTTTGACGATGAAACAAATTGATAAGTATTTATGTTTTAATCTGCGTTTTCAGTGACGTAGGATGCTTCGATCAAGATGAGACAATTAAAGTAGAAAAAATCATGTTATGCCGAGGGAAAACATGTCAGAAGATTGGATATCGAGCTGGAGTAACGATCGACGTATCGATAGAAGGCTTCAGGCATCGGGCCAAGAAGAGCTGATATTGCACTAAGGATATCGAAGTTGTGGAGTTAACTGGTCGATTGGGCAATAGTTCGCAAGAGAGGACGATGCGCCGAAGAATTAGACGAAGCATCGAGGGACTAATGACATGCCGGACAATATGATTATATGCTTAGTATTAATTGTCCAGATCGAAGTGTGTTTTACATGTGCAGGATTAACTATGAAAGTAAGGCATGAAGTAAAATGAAGTCCCGGAGTCAAGGACGCGATTTCGTTCGGAGTTCGAGAGCTTGTTGGAAGTCCAGACGTTCATCGGAAGTTCTGGCAGAACCAACTGAGAAGTCTCAGAGCTTACTAGAGAAGCTCATCAAAACTCACAAAGAAGATCATCGTGGAGTCTAGGAGCTTGCCGAGAGTCTGCCGGAACATTGCCAAGAGTTCGTCGGAAGATCGCTGGAAGCTCGTTGAAAGAATAGACATAGGGACTTGTTTAGCTTAGAATATGTCTTAGGAATCGTAGTTAGCACGTAATTGGGTTTGGATTTGGGCTAACACAATTAAGGGCCAGCTAGGCCCATGTAAGGACTGTGTTGGGCCCAAATAGTACCCCAAGAAGTTTCACCGACGTGGCACAGTCTTCGAGACTGTGTTAGGCGATTGTACCGCCCTTGGTAGGGTGCCAGGCGGTGGTACCGCCTAGCATTGTATCCCAAGCGGTGGTACCGTCAGACTGTGTGGTAGTACCGTCCAAGGCAATGTTAGTGTCAGACTGACACTAGGCGGTGGTACCGCCCATGCTCGGGGAACCCGGGATGAGATATTTTTAGGCTCCAAATTTGAATTAATTTGAAGCCTATAAATATCCCTCTTATCCCTAGTTAAAACACATAAGTATTGAGAGTAAAAAAATATAGAAATGTTGTTGCAATCTTATGTGAGCTCCTCTCAAAGTTCTAAGTGTTAGAATAGTTGAGAGAGGAGTGAGTGGGGGTGTAAGGGTTATCTCCTAAACCCGATAAAAGGAGAATTGAGTTGTAAAAGGTGGTTGGTCTTCGCCTATTGAAGGAAGACCGACAGTGGATGTCGGTGGCCTTGACGGAAGAGGAATCGACGGAGTGGATGTAGGTCACGACGATCGAACCACTATAAAAATCTGGTTTGCATTTATGTCTTGAGCAATTTACTTTAACTGCAAACCTCATTAATTGCTTACTGCCTTCTATTCATTTACGAACGTGTTTCAAACTTAAGTTTCCGAAATCGATTTTTCATCGGAAACGATTTTTATCGAACGAAGTTTTTTAAATCAACGTTATTTTACCGTTACACTAATTCACCCCCCCCCCCCCCCCCCCCTCTTAGTGCTGGCTCTTGATCCTGACATAAGTATCATGTCCTTCTTGTTCTTTATAAGGTTGTTCTCAAGTTCATCATGTGTTATACACGTCATTTCATAGGTCATCAAGAACCCAATAAGTTCTTCAAATGGAAAGTTGTTTAGGTCCTTTGCTTCTTGTATTGTCGTTACTTTAGGACCCCAACTTTTTGAAAGAGATCTTAATATATTATTAACAAATTCAAAATTAGAAAAACTTTTACTAAGTGCTTTTAGACTATTGACGATATTCGTAAAATGGGTGTATATGTCTCTAATGGTCTCGCTTGATTTCATGTGAAACAACTCATAGCTATGAACCAAAAGATTAATTTTTTACTCTTTAACCCTACTTGTACTTTCATGTATGACTTCGAATGTGTGCTAAATATCATGTGTAGTTTCGTATATAGAAACTCGATTAAATTCATTTTTATCGAGAGCACAAAATAAAGTATTCATCGCTTTAGCATTCAAGGAAAAAGTCTTCTTTTCCAAATCATTTCATTCGTTCATTGGTTTAGAAGACTTCTAAAAACTACTTTCAACAATGTTCCACAACTCAAAATTCATAAAAAGCAAGAAAATTCTCATTCTAGTTTTCCAATGCATGTAGTCTGTCTCATTGAACATAGGAGGATGAGTGATAGAATGACTCACTTGATTACCGACAAAAGTAATCTCTCTTGGGTTTTAAACCTAATAGAGAGTAACCTGGCTCTGATACCAATTGTCAAGATCAAGTCGGCACTAAGTGTTAGATTATGTAGCCCTATTTAATTAGGTAAGATATATTATAGATATGATTGGATTCTGATTATGGTTATTTGCCAATAGAAAAGAAGTTCAATTAAAGTAGGATTCCTTAGGAGATACCCTTGATGAGAGGAACTCTCCTAATAACTATCCTAGACCCTCTGCTCTCGCCTATAAATAGACAGACCTTTAGGGGCTAAGTGCGTATCTGATAGACAGGACCTCTAGGGGTCATGTACGCATCTGAGTACAACAAACAAACAATTGAGAGATTAAAGTTTTTCTCTCAATCTCCCTCTTTCCTCCCCTAATCCATGGTCCTATGAAAAGGAGAAGGATCTAGTTCTCTTTACAGATCCTTGCAGTTTGATATTTCAGATCCGATGACAGATTCGACGATAGAGCGCTTCTAGATCAGATAAGGTTTATTATTCTGAACAACAAGAAAGGTATGCATCGTAATATATTGTTAGATCTAATAAGATTTGATTTTAATCTTGGCATAAAAGTTTTTCGCATTACAGATAACATGATTATAGATTTTATGCTTACAATTTGTATCAGAGCCAAGTTTTTTAGATCAAATATATTAGATCTATTATTTTTGTTTACGATGCTCGAATGATTTGTCGGATATGTTTGATCGATGAATTTACTGTTGACTATCATCGATGTTATTGAGACGATCATCTCTATCGGTGATCGTTGTCGACGAAGGGTCGGGTATCACCCCGCAGCCACGCATCACGATCGTGCGCGGGCAGCGATCAGCTTGTGGGTGGTGGCAGCACCATGGGCATCCCGCATCGCCTGTGAACACGGTGCCTGCGGAAGGTGACGGCTGCACCCCGTGTCAAGGCGGCGGCCGCCCTCACGCGTAATGGTGGCACCTGCAGAAGGCGCCTACGGAAGGGCGGTGGCAGCAGATGGTGGCAGCCACTTTCCCCAGTGGACAGAGGGCAGTGGCAGTGGTCGCACGCGGGCACAGGCAGCGCCACGGCGTGGCAACCGCGCACCGGCGGCGACCGCGCGTGGTTAGGCCGTGCACAAGCGGCGGCCACGCGCGGGCAGGAACCGCCGCAGCGGCCGCTCGTGGGTAGAGGCAGCCCCCCGCGGCGGCAGCGGCCGCGCACGGGCAGGTACCGCCGCGGCCAGCCGCAGGCAAGAAAGGCCGCAGCGGCAGCGCCGCATGGAGCACCGCAGGTGCTGCGCGCGAGCAGCGGCAGCGGCGGAAAGCGGATTAGGGTTTTGGCAGAATTATAGTTTTGACCTCGAGGCTAAAGTTTTATAAAATTATAGTTCTGCCCTTTGTAAATTTCGTAATTCTTGTTTATGTTCTGTCAACATATTTACAGTTTTACCTTCGATCTATTTTTGCCTAATTACAGTTCTACCTTTCATAAATCGCATATTTCAGATTTATATCCTATTAAATATTTATAGTTTTATCATTATGAAATTAAAAATTTTGATTTATATTCTTAATTATAAAATTGATAAATATAATTTATTATAATTATGATTAAAGTTAATCATGATTATATTTTAGTTATTTGATTGGATTTAATTTTGATTTAAAAAAAACTATAAATTATGATTTACTTTATAATTTTCTCATATAAATTATTGATTATACATATGATAAATAAAGTTTAATTATTGTTCTTGGAAATTTATTTAGTTATTCACATGTATATATTTGAAATTATGAAATAATGTTACTTTTCACGTTAAGGCATGATTTATATGTTATCATGATTATCATATGAGTTTTCTTTTACTGATTAATGTTCAATAATTATTATGGTTATTATTTTATTATTAAACTGCTTAGCATTAATGTTCAATAATTATTACGGTTGTTATTCTATTATTGAACTGCTTAGCACAAATTAAAAAATTTTGATGAATATTATTTGTAATTCATCTCCCTAAATTTTATTTGACTTGTAGTTGTCAAATGGCCTAGGATGATAGACTTTTGTGATATGAATTACAATAAATGTCTTATCATTTATAGGACATTTTAGATTATATTTTATATTTTTGTATTGGTCCTATAGCCACCAAAGTGACATGGACCAATAATTTATAAAATATATTATGAAATTAGTCCTAAATGATATTAAAAAAATAATATTCACAATAGCAGCATGAATCAGGATAAAGAAATTTAGTGAATATTATTTGTAATTTATTTTCGTAAATTTTATTTGATCGGTAGTTACCAAAGTAGCTTGGGATGATAGGTTTATTTAATATGAATTACAATAAAGTTCATGTCATTAATGAGATATTTTAGATTGTATTTTATCTTTTTGTATTAGTCTCGCAGCCACCAAAGTGACCTGGATCAATAATCTATAAAATACATTATAGAATTCATCCTAAATAATATTCACGATGACACATATAATTATGAGATTTAGATAATCCCAAAGGAGAATCTATTTCAAATAATTATGTGATGGGGTAGGATGATACTGTTTTGGATATTCATGCAGTTTAGGGTTGTATACCCAAAGATAACAATACTATTTCACAAGGATGGTATCAGTCCTCCATAAGTGATCTTGAGTGAATATTAGATATGTCAATATTTTACCCAAAGGTGAAACATAGATGATATCAGTAGTTCATCATATTTTGGAAACTCAAAGCATTAATATTATATTATTATAGTGGTACTTCCTTTATATTTTGTTTAGGGTTGTATACCCAAAGATAACAATACTATTTCACAAGGATGGTATCAGTCCTCCATAAGTGATCTTGAGTGAATATTAGATATGTCAATATTTTACCCAAAGGTGAAACATAGATGATATCAGTAGTTCATCATATTTTGAAAACTCAAAGCATTAATGTTATATTATTATAGTGGTACTTCCTTTATATTTTATTTAGGGTTGTATACCCAAAGATAACAATACTATTTCACAAGGATGGTATCAGTCCTCCATAAGTGATCTTGAGTGAATATTAGATATGTCAATATTTTACCCAAAGGTAAAACATAGATGATATCAGTAGTTCATCATATTTTGAAAACTCAAAGCATTAATGTTATATTATTATAGTGGTACTTCCTTTATATTTTGTTTAGGGTTGTATACCCAAAGATAACAATACTATTTCACAAGGATGGTATCAGTCCTCCATAAGTGATCTTGAGTGAATATTAGATATGTCAATATTTTACCCAAAGGTGAAACATAGATGATATCAGTAGTTCATCATATTTTGAAAACTCAAAGCATTAATGTTATATTATTATAGTTGTACTTCCTATATATTTTTGTAAATGTCCCTATACTTTCTGAAATAAATGGTTTGAGCATATGCAAGTTGTATTGAGTGAGTGAGACCTTGATCAGATTAATTGAACAGAACACAAATTACTGAAAGGTCTGTGAAATAAATAATTGAGGTGATTGATCAAGAAAGGTATGAAAGACTCAATTTTATGATACTTAGACTTCAGTATAGTTTACAACTAGCGTATGAGAATATTTAAGGATCAATTTAAATTTTCTGATAAGTCATTAGTTAACACCTTATTATGATAGTATTTGAGGAATTCAAAATTATATCCTCAAAATAAATGATAAAGCTGTAAGGTCAAGACTCATAATATTTTGAGTATTACTCAAGTTGAGTAACACTAAAATAAGGATGAAGCGTAAGTCCATCCAAGTTTATAATTATTATATAAACTCATAAAAGAATATCTTTACAATAAAGTATTACTTTTGTAGCAAATAAAGTTATGTGAAGAAGAAATATACTATAAGATTTGATTTGAAATGAAAAAGATATAAATATAACCTTTATATGGTTCAAATAAAATATTATAGATATTATTGATGGATTAGTTTGATGCTTCATCATATGTTATCAATAATGAATATTCATTAAAAAAAATAAAAAGGGATAAAACCAAAAGAGAATGATATATTTATCAATGTAGGAAATCTATCTTAAAGTGAAAGCGATATTAGTTTATATTTATTGCTTATATCTAAAGATGATTCAATTTGATAAATCTTGAGAATCCATGTTGTGTTCTTATAATTCTGGGAATTTGAGTTTTTTACCTAGAATTATTATAATATTATTTTCCTTTTGGTGGTTGTAACCTGATTCAATAAAATTAACCTTTGAATTATGTATAATAGTCTATACATAATTAATATGAATCATAAGTTTACAATGATCCTACAATTAAATATTGAAGTGAAATGTAGTTTTATAAACTCCTTAAGGTTATGTTTATTACTCTATGCTTTCATCTCATTAAAGAGGGACATTTTATCACCATATAAATAACTCGTTGAGATATGATTATATATATCTATTTCATGTAAAATCTATGACCGTTTACACTCTTGAAGTGTATATAAATGAAGTTGATAGACAATTAGATAGAAAAGTCAAGATCATCATATCTGACAAGGGTGATAAATTTTATGGTATTTATGATGAACCCAATTATAATTCTTTTGCTAGATTCTTGAAAAAATAAGGTATATGATTTACCAGATATGTTATAGCAGAATATGATTGCTGAAAGATATCATCGTACTTTATAGATATGATTAAGAGCATAATGGATTATTCTTTTGTATCCAAATCAATATGAGAAGAAGCTCCAAGGACAATTATGTGCATCTTGAATGATGTTCCTAATATGAAAATTACATGATTTCTTTTAAGTTATGAAATGATAAGAAATCAAACTTAAGATATTTACATATTTGAGATTGTCTTATGGAGATAAGGATCTTCAACTCATATAAAATAAAATTAGATTTAATAATTATTTCTAAATATTTTATTATCTATTCAAAAAAGTTTAAAGGGGTACATATCTTATTGCTCTAATCATAGTATGATGACAATTAAATATGGTAACGTAAGATTCCTATAAAATAACAAATCAATGAGAGTGAAAATCTTGAAATTTAATTTTGATATAGAGGATATACAAGTTAATACTCCTTTATTATTCGAGAGATTGTTGTTACTCAAATCATTAAATGATTTGATAAAAGTGAACAACAAAATAACATTACTAAACTCCCACACTATATTGATATCATTGTTAATGGTCTTGTAGAACAACTATAATTGATAACTTTGAGAATATCTCAAATAGGAAGGAATCATGTCATTTATGGTTATTATATTGTATATCTACAAGAATTATATTATGATATATGAATCAGAATGGATCCCTTATTTTTTTATCATGGGTCATGAAAAGTAATGATTCTGAAAAGTAATATGATGCAATAAAAAAGAGTTAAAATTAAAGACCAGAATGATGTCTGATAAATTTATCGAATTGTCCAATAATTGTAAAAGAGTCTATTATATAAATGTGACTCAAAGGACAATGTCGAACGATATAATGGTCAGACTTGTGGTTAAAAGTTTTGCTCATAAAGAATGCATCGACCATAACGAGATTTTTAATAAACTCGTTAAGAATCATCATGACATTAGTGACTCATTATGAGTTTTAGTTATATCACAATAATATAAAAATATTTTTAAAAGATTTAGCTTTATATGGGTTACTATTTAAAAAAAAACATAAAGTTTGGTATGCAAATTCAGGAATCCATTTATGACCTTAAACAAGCTTTAAGATAATGATATATAAAGGTTTTTGATATCATTATTTTTAGATTTAAGATAAATACTATTAATCAGTATTTATATCTATGGGAGCAAGTTTATTATATTGGTCTTATATATGGATAATATTTTGTCTTACCAATAGTGATCTTGATTTATTATACTAAATCAAGAATTTGTGACTAAGAGTTTTAATATGGTTGATATGAATGAGACATCTTATATTATTAATATTGAGTAATTCAAGGATAGACCTAAATGATTATGAAGATTGTCTTAGAAAGGATATATCAACCGAGTCTTGAAGAGATTTAATGTAAAGCTTTGTTCAGTTAATCATAAAAGCAAAGTTCTAGTCAATAGTAAATACTTTAAAATGACTTGAAAAGAATCAAATAAAGAAGATATTCTTTGTATATGCGTAGTTGGAAGACTATGCTTAAGTTTGTGTTAGAAAAGATATCAGTTTTTATAGTTAAAATATTAGGTATATATTGGAGTTACCAAGAAGTAAAAACACTAAAGGATTACAAAGAAAGTAATAAGATATCCGGAAGGGACAAAGGATTATATGCTCACATGTATGAAATTATATCAGCTTGAAATAATGATATTTTTCAAATGCTGATTGTATAAATTACCTCGATAATAGGAAGTCCACTTTACAGTTAATATCTATATCAATTAGAGGGGCAATTTATTATTATTATTAATAGAAGTTGATTTTATGACATGCTTTGAGGTCACTAATCAAATTTTTGGACTGTAAAATTTTTATCTCAGGACTTGGTATAGTCAGACTCAATTACCAAGTCGTTAAAGATATTTTTTAACATTGCAGTAGTTTTTTTCTCTAAGAATGATAAGTACTATTGCATCTATATGCATTATGGTATAAAGTACTTGATGGTTAGAGAAGATGAGTCCAGAAACATCCAATGTCAATTAATTACTTGAATTCCACTATATTGATTGATGATCATCCATTCACTTAGGACTTACAGTCTAAGGTATTTTGAAAGAACATGTTCTTATGATTGGGCTTGGGAGCAACCCATAAAGGATATGGTAATGCATGTTTGAGTGGATACTATAATTGACATTCTTGCTTATGTACTTAAAGTTATTTGTTTCTGCTATCCTGTTCACAATTATGTATGTACATATTATGGTTGAATGTGATGACAGGATTATCTTGATAAGACAAATTATAGGGGTCATTTTGGACTGCATTAAGAAAGGCTGACAATATTGCGGTACATAGAAGGAAGTGTGACACTGATGGCATACAACCGCTATGACTCATATTGTTAGTCAGACTTAATATAGTATTATTATAATTATTAAACTTATTAGCCTATTTTAAAATTTGCACATGTGTATATAGTTTTCTAAAAATTTCAGAATGAGTCAAATTATTTTTTAAATAAATTTTATTTATTTATTTATTTTTGATTTTTAAGTCTTTTTGTATCTTACCAATTACTGGGCCAAGTGAGAGAATGTTAAATTATATGGCCCTATTTAATTAGGTAAGATATATTATAGATATGATTGGATTCCGATTATGGTTATTGGCCAATAGAAAAGAAGTTCAATTAAAATAGGATTCCTCCGGAGATACCCTTGATGGGAGGAACTATACTAATAACTTATCCTAGATTCTCTGCTCTCGCCTATAAATAAATATGACCTTTAGGAGCTAAGTGCGTATCTGATAGACAGGACCTCTAGGGGTCATGTACGCATTTGAGTACAACAAACAAACAATTGGGAGATTAAAGTTTTTCTCTCAATCTCCCTCTTTCCTCAATCTAGGCGGTCCTATGAAAAGATAGAAAGAGAGGAGAATGATCTAGTTCTCTTTACAGATCCTTGTAGATTGATATTTCAGATCCGACGACAGATTCGACGATGGAGCGCTTGTAGATCAGATAAGGTTTATTATTTTGAACAACAAGAAAGGTATGCATCGTAATATATTGTTAGATCTAATAAGATTTGATTTCAATCTTGGTATAAAAGTTTTTCGCATTACAGATAGCATGATTACAGATTTTATGCTTACACTAAGAGGGGGATGGGGGGGCGAATTAGTACTTTTTGAAAACTACATCGATCGTGAAAATTTATACGATAAAACTGTATCGAAAAGACGTTTAAGCTTAAATATGTTCGTAAGAGAGTGATGAAGATGTAAAGTAGTTGCAAAGTAAGTAACTAGTAGAGAAGAAAGAGAACACACCAGTTTTATAGTGGTTTGGTCATTGTGACCTATATCCACTTTCACTATTGATCTTCCTTCAATGGGAGAAAATCAACTACCATTTTACGACTCTTTTCTTCTTTTTACAGGTTTAGGAGACAACCTTTACAGCTCTCACAACCCTCCCTTAAATAGAGTTCACACTTAGAGATGGAGAGGGGAATTCTAGCAGAATTACAATAGAGTTTCACATAAGTTTTTTCAAGTTCTTTTTCTGTGTGTCGAGCAGGGATGAAAGAGATATTTATAAGCCCCAAATGGCTTAAAAAATGGAGCAAAAAAAGATCTCATCTTGGGTCTTCAGGGTACTAGCGATACCACCACTAGTATTGGACGATACTACCGCTTGACACACCCTACACTAGTGGTACCATCGCTTAGTCTGAACGGTACTACTGCCTAACAAAGCCTTGAAGACTGGGTTCTAGTGAGACCACCGCTTGTCTAGGTGGCACTACATCCTGTAGGCATTAATGGCTAGTGGTACCATCACTCAGACCACTAGGGAGACCGAGCCTCAAGCAGTTCCACCGCTCAGTCTAGCCGGTGCCATTGCTTGACATGGCTTTAAGTGGCTGAATGGGTCATCCAACCGGCCCAATTCAACCCTATTTTGGGCTCAATTGGCCCCTGATTGAGTTAGTAGTATTTCTCTCAAAACTAACTCAAACTAAAATCCTAACTGCGATAGTTAAGGCTAAAACAATTACGATACAAGCAATCTAAGTTATCCGACTCGTCAATTATTCGACCGAACTCTTGGTGAACTTCCAGCGAACTTCCGGTGAGCTTTCGGTGAACTCCTGGTGAATTTTCGATGAGCTTTCATTACATCGTCTGATCCTTCGGTGTATCTCTCGAGTCATCCGGCTCGATGCTCAATCATTAACTCTAGCCCAACATTCGATTATTCTTTAATTGTTATGCCTTTTTCACGATCGTAGTTAGTCCTGTTAGGATCGGAGCGGCACTAAGAGGGGGGGTGAATTAGTGCAGCGGATTAAAACTTCGGTTTTAATAAAAAAATCTTTCGTATGTTAAGAACAAAACTTGAGAAATTTAACTTGAAGGCGTGTTCTTAAAGTTGCGCAGCAAGAGTAATAAGGAACTAAAGCAGTAAGAAGATTTGCAGTAATGTAAATGACAATAATAAAAAGCAAACCAGAGATTACGCCGATTTTTAGAGTGGTTCGGTCAAATGACCTACTCCACTTGCGAGGCCCCTCTTCGATGAGGCTCCCACCTTCCACTAGCAAGTCTCTTGAAAGTGAAGGGTGAATACCCCTCTTACAACTTTTACAAGCGGTTCACTCTCTTACAGATTTTCAACAAGAAAGAAGGAGGTGAACACTAGCAAATTGAAAACAAGACAAGCTAACACTTTTCTAAGGCTTTTCTCTCAAACACTTGCTGCTCAAAAAGTTGTTCTCTCAGCTGAGATTTGAGGGGTATTTATAGGCCTCAAGAGGATTCAAATTTGGGCTTCAAAATTTGAATTCTCTTTGGGTTCCCGCTGTTGGAGGTGCCACCGCCCAGCCAAGCGGTGCCACCGCCCAGGGCTCGGGTGCTGGGCGGTGCCACCGCCCAGCCAGGAGGTGTCACCGCCCAGCTCTCGGGTGGTTGGCGGTGCCACCGCCCAGCTAGGCGGTGCCACCGCCTACAGTGTTTTCAGCCCGACTACAGTGTTTTCAGCCACTAGTTGGGCTTCAATCTTGGCTCTCTAGTTCGCTGGTTTAGCTTAATTTTTAGCCTAAACCAACTCTGACTTTGAGCCCAGTTGGCCCCTAACCAGGATATAGGATTATCTCTTAATCCTAATCCTAATTACAAGTGGACTACATAACCAAAACACATCCTAAGCAAATTTTCAACCGCGAACGTCGAGTCTTGTTCTGGCGAGCTTTCCGACGAACTTTCTGCTGACGGGCTTCTAGCAAGCTCCCGAACTTGTGATGACTTTAATGAGTAGCCGAGCCTTCTCGGTGATCTCCGTGAACCTCCGACGATCTCTTCGGCGAACTTCCGAAAATTCCGACAGGTTCCCGATTTCTTCTCGGTTGGTTCTGGCAGCATCTCCGACGATTCTTCGGACTCTTAAACGTCTATCGAACTTGACTCCGGTATTCTCGCTTTGTGTTTTTTGGTTATCGTAGTTAATCCTGCACACACAAGCAAACACTCTACTCCGATCTAGACAATTATTATAACGCAAATTGACATTCTGTTGCCCGGCACGTCATTGGTTGGCGCTTCATCCGATTCTTCGGTGCATCGTCCTCTCTTGCAGCTTGTTGCCCAATCGGCGGTTGACCTCCGCAACCCCGATATCCTTGGCGCAATTTCGCTCTCCTTGGCCCGATGCCCGACGCCCGAAGCCTTCTGCCATCCAATATCCTGACGTGATCTCCTCCGACGCAACGTCAATTCCTCCTGCGTTAATTGTCTAATTCTGATCGAGTAGACCTGTATCACTCAAAATGTAGTCAAACATTTAAACACAATCAATTAGTTTCATCATCAAAATCCGAGATTCAACAATCTCCCCCTTTTTGATGATGACAACTAATTGATGACTAACGGAGTTAACCTTAACTCCCCGGAGTTTAACTAAACTCCCCCTATCAATATGCCATTGATAGAACACTTGGATTATCCCAAATTCAAGTAACATTCATCACATGTTATGAAAAACATTTAAACTATCATGCAAATATATAAAATATTTAATTCAATGCATGAAGTCATCAATATACTTCTCCCCCTATGTCATCAACAAAAAGGAGAAGTAGCTACTCTTATGTGTTTATTATATGGGTTCAAACCATTGCATGAAAAACATAATATTAAATTTTTATCATCATGCAATTTTGAAGATAGAAAATTTAGCAAGTAATGCATCATGCTTGGGACATTCAAGCTATCAAGTTTTAGATATACAAGTTTTACAGCATATAAGATAGCACTTTTGGTAATATTCAAGATAGCAAGTTCTACATCATGCAAGCTAGCAATATTGAGATGTTCAAGAAAGCAACTCTTGCTTCTTGAAATATGCAAATTGTAAGCTAGCAAATTTTTGCTTCCTTTGCAATGTTTGAGCTAGCAATTTTGCTTCCGTTGCAAAGTGCAAGTTAGCATGTTTTGCATCTTGAGATAAACAAGATTGTATTTTTGGTATGCAAATTTATAGTATACAAGCTATCAACTTTTGCACATAAAAAGTTAGCAAAATTTTACATCTTTTGAGATGTGCAAGATGGACTATTTTGCCTCTTTTCAAATTGTGCAAGCTAGCAAATTTGCTATCTAGCAAGTTTTGCTCCCCCTTTGTCAGTGTCAAATAGAAGGGAATAACAATACAATCATGTAATTCATTTCTCTTTACTATAATATTCAAATCATGATAAGGGTAAATAATAAAGATGAAAAATGAATGTCAAAAGACATATATCATTTTTGACAAATTTCTTCTTTTGTAGATAGAAAACATGATAGGAAACAATCTTGATTCAAAAAGAAAACTCAAGTTATAAATTATCAAGATGTCAAGTAGCATGTCATGGTTTACAAAAACAAGTTTCTTGCTAGTTAATAGCAAAAAGAATCTCAATTCATGCATATAAAATCTTATGATTCACATAGAACATCTCCTCTTTTATAAAACGAGAGAATCATGATGAAGAATCTTGATTTACATAGAGTTTCAAAATATAATTATCAATATCATGAATACTAAAAGACCATGAAAATTTTGATAAATATCCTTTTAAATAGAAAACAAACTTGATTCATTCAATAGAAAATTGTGAGAAATCAAGATCATGATTTCAATAAAATCCATTAAATTCAAATCATTTTCATAATCCATGAGATTCATAAAAATAATACAAATAGATTCATCAAAATCAATAATATAGAAAAAATAATTTTCAAGAAGAAAAATGTTCTTCTCTTTTAGTTACTTCAATTCATGTGATTTATTTCATTCAAGCATGCCTCCCCTTTTTTTTATGTCAAATAAAAACATGTATCATGTTTAAAACCGAAAGTGCTAGATTTATTATGACAAGGATCAATAAGGCACTTTCATTATGGTAAAAAGAAAATCGATAATCTGTAAATTACAAGATTCATTATGCATAATTTTAAAAATCTTATGCATAGAACAAAATCATCAATCATGATATCAAGACATTTATCATTTAAAGCATTCATGATTCACATCATATGCAATACATCACATATATTATCATAATAAAAGGCATAAGTATTGCATGCATCATTCCAAATTATAAATATTTCAAATCATAATGGTATTAATTTGTCAAATTGCATCCTACCATGCATGATCATAACTTTTCATTTGTATGCATCAAAATAATCTCAAGAGTATTTCATGCATGATTTTATATCACCAAATAAGGAATATCAAGAAGAAAATAATTGGTGATGAGATAAACATTTCATGAATATAAGGAATTACATAAAAAATTTTATCATGAAGGATTAGAACATGTGAATACCAGAAGACATGATTTCTTTTTGAAAAACCTACTCATTAATAATCAAAAGAAAATCTTAGGAGATCGATTAATGAAAAATCTTGATTCATAATAAATCTTAATTTGTAAATATCACGGAATCAAGATCATGATTTTAGATAAAACTCATTCAAATTCAAATCGTCTAAATCATCAAAATCTCAACATTTCTTTCAAGAGATTCAAAATGACATAAATAATTTTATTGGTCTCTTAGGTATAAATCAATAAGATAGAGAAAAAGAAAATTTTCAATAAAAAATCTTTCCTCCTTTTGTTTCAACTTATTGATTGATTCCATGCATGCATCTCCTTTTCTTTCAAATCCATGCATCATCGTTTTAAAACAAAAAAAAAAATCAAAGATCATCAAGATAAAAAAGTGCAACACATAATTCCAAAAAAAAATGATTTCAACTCATTACTTCAAGTCAAATCAATATCATGATTTTGATATAACTCATTTGTAATTCAAATCATCAAACCAAAATCATTTTCAAGGGATTCATATAAATCAACAAGATAGAGAAAAATAATTTTCAAGAACAATGCTTTTCTCTTTTTAGTTATTTAAATTCATGTCATTTATGCTAGATAAAAATGTGCATCAACATTTAGGATCGAAAAATGAATTTTGTCATAAAAACCATCAAGACCAAAAAATCATCATGTATAACTTTACAATCTCATGCATAAAATCATCAAATCATAGCATCAAAACTTTCAATAGTTTCATTACAACATCAAGTAAGGTTTTATTGAACATAATTTTGAATGATTCTTATAGATATTTAAAATTTCTTTAGTTTTACTTTATATGATTGACTTTATATTAGCATGCTTCAAATTTTTGTTCTTATGTCAAAACTATACATCATGTTTGAAAACCAAAGATAAGGTTCATAAAAAAAATCATAAAACCTTCCATTCAAAAGTCATGCATCGACATTGAAAATCAATATGGAAATCGTCAAAGTACAAATTCTTGCTTCTCAAGCACATATATAAGATTAATCTTACTAGGTGTATAAGCATTATATTTATATCTAACATTTTATTGCATTAACATAACACAAGCAATTTTCAAGAAAATTAATCCTAAACTAAATTAAAAATAACTCAAGAAAGTATTATGTAATTTCGAAATGAATTAGTGGGATTTTGATTACCTCATTGTTGAAAGAGGGTGAGGCATAGTTTGCCACCTCGCCTTTCTTGATTTTCTCCTCGTCTTCGGAAGAGCTCAATTCATCCCAACTTTTGTTCTTCTTGCGTTCAAAGCAAGTAGTTCCATTCTTTTTGCTTTTTAATTTTTGTTTCATTTGTAGTTTAAGTTCACCATCACTTGAGCTTATGCTCGAGTGGTATTCATGTGTTCTATGTCCCAAATCCTTCCTATCATTTGGAAGGTTGTTCTCGAGTTTCTTTTTTGCCACATTGTTCATTTCGTAGGTCATTAGAGACCCAATAAGTTCTTCGAGAGGGAATGTTTTAAGGTCCTTGGCCTCTTGAATGGCCGTAACTTTTGGATCCCAACTTTTTGGAAGGGATCTTAAGATTTTAGTGACTAGTTCAAAATTAGAAAAACTTTTACCAAGAGCTTTGAGTCCATTGATGACATCCGTGAACCGGGTGTACATGTCTCCGATGGACTCACTTGGTTTCATCCGGAAAAGTTCATAAGAATGCACAAGAATATTGATTTTGGACTCTTTCACTCGGCTAGTGCCTTCATGAGTGACCTCTAGAGTTCTCCAAATATCAAAAGCCGAGTCACACATCGAAACGCGATTAAATTCACTTTTGTCAAGTGCACAATATAAGGCATTCATAGCCTTTGCATTTAAAGAAAACATCTTCTTCTCCAAATCATTCCAATGGTTCATTGGGAGAGAAGACATTTCAAATCCATTTTCGACTATGTCCCATAAATTCAAATCCAAAGAAAGTAAGAAAACTCTCATTCGAGTTTTCCAACAAGTGTAGTCCGTCCCATTGAAAAAGGGAGGACGAATGAGAGAGTGACCCTCTTGAAAGCCATAAAGAGCCATTTCTATTTGGGTGTTAAACCAAAGTAGAAAACCGTGGCTCTGATACCAATTGTTAGGATCGGAGCGGCACTAAGAGGGGGGGTGAATTAGTGCAGCGGATTAAAACTTCGGTTTTAATAAAAAAATCTTTCGTATGTTAAGAACAAAACTTGAGAAATTTAACTTGAAGGCGTGTTCTTAAAGTTGCGCAGCAAGAGTAATAAGGAACTAAAGCAGTAAGAAGATTTGCAGTAATGTAAATGACAATAATAAAAAGCAAACCAGAGATTACGCCGATTTTTAGAGTGGTTCGGTCAAATGACCTACTCCACTTGCGAGGCCCCTCTTCGATGAGGCTCCCACCTTCCACTAGCAAGTCTCTTGAAAGTGAAGGGTGAATACCCCTCTTACAACTTTTACAAGCGGTTCACTCTCTTACAGATTTTCAACAAGAAAGAAGGAGGTGAACACTAGCAAATTGAAAACAAGACAAGCTAACACTTTTCTAAGGCTTTTCTCTCAAACACTTGCTGCTCAAAAAGTTGTTCTCTCAGCTGAGATTTGAGGGGTATTTATAGGCCTCAAGAGGATTCAAATTTGGGCTTCAAAATTTGAATTCTCTTTGGGTTCCCGCTGTTGGAGGTGCCACCGCCCAGCCAAGCGGTGCCACCGCCCAGGGCTCGGGTGCTGGGCGGTGCCACCGCCCAGCCAGGAGGTGTCACCGCCCAGCTCTCGGGTGGTTGGCGGTGCCACCGCCCAGCTAGGCGGTGCCACCGCCTACAGTGTTTTCAGCCCGACTACAGTGTTTTCAGCCACTAGTTGGGCTTCAATCTTGGCTCTCTAGTTCGCTGGTTTAGCTTAATTTTTAGCCTAAACCAACTCTGACTTTGAGCCCAGTTGGCCCCTAACCAGGATATAGGATTATCTCTTAATCCTAATCCTAATTACAAGTGGACTACATAACCAAAACACATCCTAAGCAAATTTTCAACCGCGAACGTCGAGTCTTGTTCTGGCGAGCTTTCCGACGAACTTTCTGCTGACGGGCTTCTAGCAAGCTCCCGAACTTGTGATGACTTTAATGAGTAGCCGAGCCTTCTCGGTGATCTCCGTGAACCTCCGACGATCTCTTCGGCGAACTTCCGAAAATTCCGACAGGTTCCCGATTTCTTCTCGGTTGGTTCTGGCAGCATCTCCGACGATTCTTCGGACTCTTAAACGTCTATCGAACTTGACTCCGGTATTCTCGCTTTGTGTTTTTTGGTTATCGTAGTTAATCCTGCACACACAAGCAAACACTCTACTCCGATCTAGACAATTATTATAACGCAAATTGACATTCTGTTGCCCGGCACGTCATTGGTTGGCGCTTCATCCGATTCTTCGGTGCATCGTCCTCTCTTGCAGCTTGTTGCCCAATCGGCGGTTGACCTCCGCAACCCCGATATCCTTGGCGCAATTTCGCTCTCCTTGGCCCGATGCCCGACGCCCGAAGCCTTCTGCCATCCAATATCCTGACGTGATCTCCTCCGACGCAACGTCAATTCCTCCTGCGTTAATTGTCTAATCCTGATCGAGTAGACCTGTATCACTCAAAATGTAGTCAAACATTTAAACACAATCAATTAGTTTCATCATCAAAATCCGAGATTCAACAAGTCCTAGATCACTTATTGATCCGTTCATAGAATGCTAGATAAGATATCAATGAACTTCCGACGAACTCTCGACGATCTTTTGACGAACTCTCGGTGAACTTTCGACGAGCTTTCGATGAACTCCCGGCTAGCTTTCACTGCATCATTCGATCCTTCGGTGTATCCCCCGACTCATCCGGCTCGATGCTCGATCATTGACTTCGGTCCAACATTTGATTTTTTTTTAATTGTTTTATCTTTTTCATGATCGTAGTTAGTCCTGGGTCACTTATCTCAAGACATGGATTAGATCATTAATTCATCGATTTATTTCATTATAAAAATTCGAGATTCAACAACATCGACCAACTTCACCAGCCTTCCCTTTCGGACGGATGATGAAGGAACCACACCCTGTTTGACCCAAAGAAGTAAGGAATATAGATTGGAGGCCTCACCTCGATAGTCCTCAAGCATTATTCCTAGGGGCACATGCCAACAAGCTGCCCACATTAAATGCCTTTGCCACGTAGGGTATGTTGGGCTGATGGCCCATATTCAGCCCATGTGGGCTTTATCAGCCCACAGCTCACACCCCCTCTTAACCTAACCCTAATTAAGATTAGGGGGGTGTGGTGGCTGCGTTTTAGAGGCAGATTAAAGCTATAAAAAGGCAGCAACGAGGCAGATCTTTGTAGCGACGAGATTCCAAAGAGAAGAAGGAGAACAAGGCAGAAGAGGAAGAGAAAGAAAGGGAAGAAGACAAGGACAACGCAGAGAGACTGTTCACGATCATCTAGCAGTGTTCTCATCTCAGGTTAGATCAAATCTACAGTAGGCTCTTGCTGTGATTACTTGGGAGGTTTTAGATATTGTGGGCAGTAACGTGATCCTTGTATCCCAGTTATTCTCTTGTGGTTGTTGCTTGGGTTTTGGGCAAGAGATTGAGATTTATATATTCATTATTCTCATAGTGGATTATCTCTAGTTTGCCCCGTGGTTTTTACCCTTCACATTGAAGGGGTTTTCCACGTATATCTTGGTGTTCTGTTTGATTGTGTTTTCATTTTATTCCGCTGCGTATTTTGGTCTTCTAGTATTTGTTCCTATACAAAGGTTATTCCTGTTTATATCCCCATCAACTGGTATCAGAGCGGGGTTTTGGTGATTTAATTTTTGTATTTGAACATGGAGGCCAGTAATATTTCTCGCATGATTAGTTTGAATGGAAATAATTGGATGATATGGAAACCAAGAATGGAAGATCTCTTGTATTGCAAAGATTTGTATGGACCTTTGCAAGGGGATAGTGCAAAACCTACAACTATGATAGATGATGAGTGGAAGAGGTTAGATCGAAAAAAAATTGGATTTATTAGACAGTGGCTTGATGATAGTGTATTTCACCATGTTTCTACTGAAATTTCTGCATATTCTCTTTGGAAAAAATTGGAAAGTCTCTATGAAAGAAAAACAGCTGGCAACAAAGCTTTTTTGATCAGAAAACTTGTGAACCTAAAATATAGAGAGGGTGCTTCTATTGCTGAGCATTTGAATGAAATGCAGAGTATTACTAACCAGTTATCCTCTATGAGAATGTCTCTTGATGATGAGTTGCAGGCATTGTTATTTCTCAGTTCATTACCAGAAAGTTGGGAGACACTGGTGGTTTCCCTTAGTAATTTTGCGCTAGATGGTATTGTCACTATGAGTCAAGTAACAAGCAGTTTGTTGAATGAGGAGTTGAGAAGAAAGAGTTCGGCAACATCTCAGAATGATTCACAGGCACTTATCTCAGAGAACAGAGGAAGGTCAAAGTCTAGAAGCAGTTCACGTATGGGTAGGAGCAAGTCAAGATCAAGAAAAGATATTGTTTGCTATAACTATGGTGAGAAAGGACATTACAAGAACCAATGTAAGCAACCTAAGAAGAACAAGAAAAAGGGAAAAGAAGTGGAGTCTACAGAGTCAAAGGATAATACTACAGCTACAGTGCAGGGTGGTGATTATTTGATTTTGTCTCCTTCTGATGATATTTTTTCTTGTGTGTGTCAGGATCTTGAGTGGGTGATTGACACAGGTGCTTCTTATCATGCTACACCACGGAGGGAGTTTTTTGCTACATACAGGTCTGGAAACTTTGGTGTTGTCAAGATGGGCAACTATGGCACAGCAGACATCATTGGCATGGGTGATATCTATTTAAAGACCAACCTTGGCTGTAAGTTGGTACTTAAGGATGTGAGGCATGTGGTTGACTTGAGGCTAAATTTAATTTCAGTTGGAAGACTAGATGATGAAGAGTATGAAAGCAGATTTCACAGAGGGCAATGGAAGCTCAGTAAGGGTTCTCTTGTTATAGCTAATGGAAAGAAATGTCATACTTTGTATAGGTTGCAGGCTAAAGCTTATGGTGAGTAGTTAAATGCTACAGAGAAAGACTTCAGTATGGAGTTGTGGCATAGGCGATTGGGACACATGAGCG
Source organism: Musa acuminata AAA Group (assembly GCF_036884655.1). NCBI lineage: Eukaryota > Viridiplantae > Streptophyta > Magnoliopsida > Zingiberales > Musaceae > Musa > Musa acuminata. The sequence continues at coordinate 38,002,201 of NC_088327.1, forward strand.
AGAAGGGGCTGCAAGCTCTTTCCAAGAGAGAGGTATTACCAGATCTCATAGGTATACATCTGAACCCTTGTATTGATTGTTTGGCTGGTAAACAACATAGAGTTTCATTTGCTAGTGCTGCTTTGTCTAGAAAAATGCATGCCTTAGACCGTGTTTATACAGATGTATGTGGTCCTTTGAGGACAAAAACTCCTGGTGGATCTGTTGATGTTCTTGGTATAAGTGGTGCACTTTATTTTGTCACTTTTATAAATGATTTTTCCAGGAAAGTTTGGGCTTATGCTTTGAAGACCAAAGATCAGGTTATTAATGTCTTCAAAGAGTTTCATGCCAGGGTTGAAAGGGAGACAGAAAGGAAATTGAAATGCATAAGATCAGATAATGGTGGTGAGTATATGGGATTGTTTAATGACTATTGCAGGTCGCATGGGATCCAACATGAGATGACAGTTCCTGGTACACCTCAGCATAATGCAATTGCAGAGAGGATGAACCGCACCATCATGGAAAAGATCAGATGTATGCTTTCACAGGCCAAGCTACCCAAAAGGTTTTGGGATGAGGCTTTGAGGACTGCAGTTGATGTGATCAACTTATCACCATGTACAGCCCTAGATGGTGATGTTGCAGAGCATGTATGGTCAGGGAAAGATGTTTCCTACAGGCATTTGAGAGTGTTTGGTTGTCGTGCATTTGCACATGTTCCAGATAATGAGAGGTCCAAGCTAGATGGTAAGTCTAAAGAATGTATTTTTCTTGGTTACTCACATGATCAGTTTGGTTACAGGCTTTGGGATCCAGAAAAGCAGAAGGTGTTCAGGAGTAGAGATGTGGTCTTCTTTGAGGATCAAACCTTTGAGGATTTGAAGAAGAAGGCACCAGCCAAGACTTCTGTAGAAGGATTAGCAGATTGTGACCCAGTTATTCCTCCAGTATATCAGGGTGATGGGGGAGATGTGCAGGAAAATAGTGTAGAGCCTGATATTGATTTACCTGCAGGACATGTTGAGCAAGAAGAAGTAGGAGAGCAAGTTCCCGCAGAACCTCAATTGAGAAGATCTTCTAGACAACGTCAACCTTCCAGAAGATACTCTACAGATGAGTATGTGATGCTTACTGATGCAGGTGAACCAGAGAGTTACCAGGAAGCAGTTGAGAGTGAGCAGAAAGAGAAGTGGTTAGTTGCTATGCAGGAAGAGATAGATGCTCTTCAGAAGAACCACACTTATGATTTGGTGCTGCTACCAAATGGAATGAAGGCCTTGAAGAACAAGTGGGTTTTTAGGTTGAAGACTCAAGAATATTGTTCTCAACCAAAGTACAAAGCTAGATTGGTTGTGAAAGGCTTTGGTCAAAAGAAAGGTATTGACTTTGAATAGATATTTTCTCCTGTTGTTAAAATGTCTTCTATTCGTGTTGCTCTTGGTATTGCTGCTAGCCAGGACTTGGAGGTTGAGCAGTTAGATGTGAAGACAGCTTTCCTTCATGGTGATTTGGAGGAGGAAATTTATATGGAGCAACCAGAAGGTTTCAAAGTCAAAGGTAAAGATAATTTTGTCTGCAAGTTGAAGAAGAGCTTGTATGGGCTAAAGCAAGCTCCAAGACAGTGGTACAGAAAGTTTGATTCATTTATGACAGAAAATGGATACAAAAGAACGGCTTCAGATCATTGTGTGTACATCAAATGGTTTGGTGAGAATTTTATTATTCTCTTACTTTATGTTGATGACATACTTATTCTTGGAAAAGATATGTCTAAAATTGACAGGTTGAAGAAGGAACTGAGTGAGTCTTTTGCAATGAAGGACATGGGGCCAGCAAAGCAAATACTAGGCATGCAGATTTCTCGTGACAGGAAAAACAAGAAGATTTGGTTGTCACAGGAGAAATACATCGAGAATGTATTGGAAAGATTTAGTATGAGCAATGCTAAGCCAGTTGGTTCTCCTCTTGCAGGTCACTTCAAGTTGTGCTCAGAACAGAGTCCGTCAAGTGATGAGGAGAAGGAGAAAATGCAAAATGTTCCTTATGCTTCAGTAGTTGGAAGTTTAATGTATGCAATGGTATGTACGAGGCCGGACATCGCATATGCAGTGGGTGTTACTAGCAGATTTCTTGCAAATCCAGGCAAAGAGCACTGGGCAGTAGTGAAGTGGATTTTTAGATATCTCAAAGGGAGCTCTAAGGTTTGTTTAAGCTTTGGAGGTGGACCACCTGCGTTAACAGGTTACACAGATGCAGATATGGCAAGAGATATAGATACGAGGAAGTCTACTTCAGGTTATGTACTTACTTTTGCAGGGGGAGCTGTGTCATGACAATCCAGGTTACAAAGGTGTATTGCTCTCTCCACCACAGAAGCAGAATATATTGCTGCTACAGAGGTATGCAAAGAAATGTTATGGATGAAAGAATTCTTACAAGAATTGGGGCTGAAACAGGAAAATTATGTGATGCATTGTGACAGCCAGAGTGCCATCCATTTGTGTAAGAACCCAATGTTTCATTCCAAGTCAAAGCATATAGATGTCAGATACCACTGGATTCGAAATGTATTTGAAGAGAAGCAGTTGCAGCTTCAGAAAATTCATACAGATGACAACGGAGCAGACATGTTGACGAAGACCTTAACAAAAGAAAGACAGGAGATATGCCGACAGTTGGTCGGTATGGCTTCACATTGAGGAGTCATGGGACAGCCTCCCTTATGGGCTGAAGGGGGAGGTTGTTAGGCTGATGGCCCATATTCAGGCCATGTGGGCTTTATCAACCCACAGCTCACACCCCCTCTTAACCTAACCCTAATTAAGATTAGGGGGGTGTGGTGGCTGCGTTTTAGAGGCAGATTAAAGCTATAAAAAGGCAGCAACGAGGCAGATCTTTGTAGCGACGAGATTCCAAAGAGAAGAAGGAGAACAAGGCAGAAGAGGAAGAGAAAGAAAGGGAAGAAGACAAGGACAATGCAGAGAGACTGTTCACAATCATCTAGCAGTGTTCTCATCTCAGGTTAGATCAAATCTACAGTAGGCTCTTGCTGTGATTACTTGGGAGGTTTTAGATATTGTGGGCAGTAACGTGATCCTTGTATCCCAGTTATTCTCTTGTGGTTGTTGCTTGGGTTTTGGGCAAGAGATTGAGATTTGTATATTCATTATTCTCATAGTGGATTATCTCTAGTTTGCTCCGTGGTTTTTACCCTTCACATTGAAGGGGTTTTCCACGTATATCTTGGTGTTCTGTTTGATTGTGTTTCCATTTTATTCCGCTGCGTATTTTGGTCTTCTAGTATTTGTTCCTATACAAAGGTTATTCCTGTTTGATTGTGTTATGTTTATATCCCCTTTCGGACGGATGATGAAGGAACCACACCCTGTTTGACCCAAAGAAGTAAGGAATATAGATTGGAGGCCTCACCTCGATAGTCCTCAAGCATTATTCCTAGGGGCACATGCCAACAAGCTGCCCACATTAAATGCCTTTGCCACGTAGGGTAAGGGGGGTCTTAACAGAGACCATCCACTCTATCCAGCGCCTAGGTATAAAAGCTAAGCCTCGGGCTAAGTCAGGATAAGCGGGTAAGAACTCTTCACTTTTTTACTTATATTATTAATCTTTCTCCGTCTCTCTAACTTAAACATACAAGGGGTCGAGTCGGGTCATCACAAAGGGTTGTAGTGGAGGTATCGACTCATCCGTCGATAATTTCCGTATATGAACAGTGAGCAAGGTCACTTTATCAAGTCAGCCACTTTCAACTTGTAACATCCGATTTGATGAAGGTGATCTCAACCCGATTGACTTTTGGTTGCTAAGCGTGTTAAATTACCGGAATCGACTTATATGATATATAACTAATCACCCAGCTTGCCCGTCACTGCCCTATTTTTCCAGGGTGTCAAAAGTGGAAGCAAAATAATTAGGGTATTATTTCTTATGATATAATAAGAAATGGGTCACACATGTAACTCCCACCATGAATTATATTTATTCCCTTTATCTAAATTCTACCACCAATAAAATGCAAAGCAAGATAGGAATAAAGTACATGTTTATTTGATCAAGTGAGTTCGTGGTGGTGGACGCATGTACATGGCGTATCAATTAAGCACTGTGTTGCTTTTAATGCCAGGCTCGTTGTTCCCGCTTTGTCAGAAGAAAAGTGATCAAAGGCCCTTGCATGGCGATGATTCCAGTCCTCTTCTTTACTCCAGTGTTCCCTTTGAGCTGCTCCTCACCAGCTAATAACCAAGTTCTTTGTCACCTGATTCAGAGATCTCACCATTTCTTGCCACAACGGTGGACTGTGAAGATGGAGACATCCAAGTCGATAGCGTTAGCAGCGGACGTGCAACGGCTGAAGACGAAGGCCGCCTGCCTTGCAAAGAACAGGTCGATGCAGCGTCTGTGCCTCTCTTGCAAGTTGTCGTGCCTGGTGGATAGCCTCTGGATCATCCAATGGGCCTGCGAAGCTGCAGAGAAGCAACCGGAGCACGAAAAGAACGTGGAAACGTGGGTGAAAGATCTGGAGGTGGCGGTCCTGCGTGCGGATGATATACTGGATATGATCAAGTTCGGGCAGCTGCCACGAGGGCCGAAGGATTGGGTGGCGGACGCAGCACGTGAGCTCTTCTATTCCATCCCGCCGGTGCTCAACTTTGTTGCCGGTTGCAGGTTGAAGAGTGCGGTGAGGAAGTTTGAAGGAATGGCGAACGAGGCAAAGGTCAGGGTGTTCTCTAAGGAAGACTCGAGCCAATTTGATGCCGCTCTGTTGCCTGCAATCTTTTACGGAAGAGAGGAGAACAAAGAGGAGATTATTAGATCGCTCAACCATGGCGAACGAGTCGCCGTCATCCCCATAGTTGGCATGGCGGGGACAGGGAAGTCGACTTTTGCTCGGTACATTTACAGCGATCAACGACGAAACTTTGACGTTCGAATGCTCGTTGGTCGAAATTTCAGTAATGGAGCAGCAGCTCACCCACGTGTCATCCGTGGTCGCCCTCTACCACTTTCTGAGCTGAGTGCCGCAAGAGGCCTCATAGTAAGAGAAGAAGAACAAGACGAATCCCAACCGCCGCTCGACTTCGCAGTCACGGATCGCGAAGGCCATCCCTCCTTGCGACGATTTGACAACGCAGATCGGTTCCAGTCTGCAGTGGATAGGATTCGGCAATCGCTGGAGGGCGTGAGATTTTTGCTTGTTCTGCTGGACATCAACGTGGCTCGTCCGAATTTGTGGGAACGACTGATGCAGGTCTTGCGTGAAGCAGGCGGGAACGGAAGTACGGTCATCTTGACCACGACCGACACCGATATCGAGTCAACCACGCAGAGCAGACCTTCCTGCAGTTTGCCTTCCTTGACGAGAGAAGAAAGCTGGCGGCTGTTCAAAGAGCATGCATCGCTACACCACCTGCCAGACAAGCATCACTTTTGGAATCCATGGATCATCGAGGAGTGCCATGGCCACCCGTTGTCGGTGATCATCATGGCAAAGAAGATGCGATGCAGACCAGTACGTGAGTATCTGCTGCCTGACCTCTCGCAGTTTGGAGCTCCTCGAGTAAGTCAAGATCTTCCTAGACTCTCTTCTGACCTGAAACGGATGTATGACAAGTTGACCTATGATCATGAGCGTAGTCTAGTATCAGAAAAGCTCCATAATTGCTTCACGTTCCTGTCGCTGTTCCCGGAAGATCACCATTTCTGCAGGGAGGAGATCGTCGACTTGTGGGCTGCAGAAAACTCGATGTCGCTGGAAGAGGCCGATGGCTGCTTTGAGGCATTCATGCGGGAAGGCGCCTTCGTCCTCTGCGAGCCGCAGGACGAACATGATCATGAAAGCACACCTCGCGGAGCGGCGTACAAACTGCGCGACCTGCTCCCCTACTTTGCACAGCACGTCAGCTCCAGAAAGGTCTACTTAACGCTGTCGCCTGGTTCCTTCGATCTGCTGCAGCTTGACCAAGATGACGACCCACGGATCTGCCAACACCTGTCGTTTATCTGCGAACCAGAGTCATCAGGGTTTCCGACGGACCTGCTCTTCCAAGGCCCACCGTGGTGGCTGCGCACCCTTCTGCTGCTTGGTCCATCAACCAATGAGAAGTGCTGGGTCAGAGACATCAATGACGGTAATAAGGCCAAAACTTTCCAGTTCTTGCGAGTGTTGCATGTACGTGGAATTACGTTCCGCGACTTGCTTCCTGGGGTTGAGAAGTCCAAATTGGTTTACCTCAATGTCTCACGAAGTGACATCGAAGAACTCCCCGACTCAATCGGCACCCTCAGTAATATAAAGATCTTGAAGCTCTCTCACTGCGAGAAGCTTAGAAGATTTCCGAAAACAATCGATCGGCTCCGACGCTTGGAGAAGTTGGACCTCGAAGGTTGTCTTTTACTTGCAGAGGTGTCATTTAATTGGGTTGGCAAACTCTCGAGACTGGAGTACCTCAACCTTTCACAAATCGGCTTCAAGTCACTTATTTCATGCATCGGCAAACTTCGAGGCTTGAAGACCTTGATACTGGCTTACTGTCGGAGGATTCAGAGGCTTCCAAAATCAACCAGTAAGCTCCTAAACTTGGAGAAGTTGGACCTCGAAGGTTGTCATTTCCTCGAGGAGTTGCCTGAAAGCAAACCGGAGAGCGTGATGAAGAATCTCAAGCTTTTGAACACGCTGCACTGTGCCTCGCTGAGCCGCATGCCTTCGGATGTCGGAAGATTATCCAGCCTCAAGAGTTTGCCAAGATACATTGCAAGTGAAGAGCCTGGACGAAGCTTCATGGAGCTGCAGCCACTAAAAGACCTCGAAGGCGAACTTTGGTTAGATAAACTCAACAACATAGAGGACCCGGAAGTTGCTCGACAAGCCATGATACAGAAGAAAGAGAAACTTCAAGCTTTGACACTGCGCTGGGAACAATTCTATTGGGACGTCAAAGAGAATGCTCCTGTGGATACGGTAAAGCTCGTGGCTGACGCCCTTCAACCGAACCCAAATTTGAGGTCGCTGAAGCTGATCCTGTACACAGAAGAGAAATTACCTTCATGGATGACTAAAGAAGCTCTACATCTTAAATCTCTCCTCCGTATCAGGTTGTTCACTCTGAAAAAATGCAAAAGTCTACCACCACTCGGGGAATTACCTCATCTCAAGGTCGTCGAGATAAGTGGCATGGATGCTGTCGTTGAATTGGAGGGCTCATTTTATGGCCAGATTGGCACATTTCCCTCGTTGGAGAGGCTCGCTCTTTCTCAAATGCCGAACTTGAAGAGATGGTCAATGCCTGAGGACGATGATGCGGACGGAAATTATACTTACCGCCGGAAGCAAGTAAGGAAAAATCTGTTTCCTCGTCTTGCTCATGTCACATTTATGCAATGCCCTAAACTTGAGCCACCCGATCATCCTCTCCCATCCATTACAACATTGACAATATGGCTGAACAACGAGAAGCTCTATCGCTCAGCAGCAGGTCTGAAATCAATGGCTAGCCATGTCAAGAAGCTCTCCGTCTTCTCGTGCCAGGATCTATGGGCGTCCTCGACCTGCGATGGATTCTGGGGCCTGACCTCACTTGAGGAGCTTGAGATCTCTGCATGTGACAACCTGACATGTATGCCGGAGGGTATAAACCAGCTCACCTCCCTCCAAAACCTAAAGATAATTTGCTGCAGGAGCATGAACAGTCTACCGGAGTGGTTGAACGATCTCACTTCTCTCCGTTTGCTGTCCTTCTCTGCTTGCCCCGTGCTGCGTTCCAGGCCCAGAGGTCTGAAAAGAAGCCATGGTCTCCGAGTAACCGTCGAAGGCTGTCCCTTACTGAAATAAGCAGCAGCAAACGGCATCGCAGATGAATCTCCGCCTAGATTTCCAATGATTCATCCTCTCTTTTTTCGAGGTACTCAGCAGCATCTGCTTCTTCGACTTTGCGTCAGGAAGCTAAAGAAAAGTGCATATTTGTGATGGTCTAAAGGCACAGTCACATCCCCCGTCATCATCTATCTTCTTAGAAAGCTGAAAGAAGAAGTGCATGTTGTTGAGGGTATTATGTCCAGTCACATCGCCTGCACCCGACTAGCTTTCGACGAAGGCCTCGAAGAAAGATAAAATTGCAGCTACTATCTTCGATATGCTAATCATGTTACTATATGTTCTCCTAAAATTTCTACAATCAGTCCTCTCTGTTGATAAATTATGCTGTAAAGAACCCTTCTTTTTCATCCTGTGAATTGCTAGCGAGTTCATAACAGGCACACTACCATATGATTGTTCTAAGGGACCCCACAACAATGTGAGAAGCTTGCATGGAAGCGGGAAATCTTTGTATGATATAACATGGAAAATCCTGAATGCAAGAATGCTTATTCTTTTATATTTGCTTTAAATGAACACTTAGTCAAGTATTCATTGGTTTTTTATGTTCATTTGAGCTGGATTTACATGTTGTTTCATGCTTTGATTCAACCAAGTAGAACATATTTCATGCTTCCTCTTCATGCAGGATAAGAAGAATATTGTTTCAGTCTTTAGTGCACCAAACTCCTGGACTTCTGCTTCACTACTTTTTCTTGAACGTTGATGACCCTCGTTTCACACAAATAGCCTCCAAAATTCAACATTAGAGTGCACCAAACTCCTGTTATTTTCATATGTAAGAATCCCAATGCCTCCAAAATTCAAGATTATAGACCCATAGCAATGGGTAATATCATTTACAAGTCTTTTGCCACAACCCTAGTCAATAGAATCAAACCCCTTCTTAACCAGTTTATTAGCCAAGAACAAGCAGCTCTTGTTCCTGGCAAGAATACATACGATAACATCATCATGACTAATGAATTTGTTTATTCGATCCATAAAATCTAAAAGAAAAAATTAGACATGAAAAAGGCATTTTACAACTTGTGCTCGTAAACTCGTTTAAAGTTTTTATTTTTTTCTCTAAATTTATTTACTAGATTCAGGCTTATGTATCCTCACGCAACTGTATAAGGAAATCTCGCTGCTTTGTTGAAGAAAATCCTTCCTTGTAACCTGTATAAATAGGGAGAATATCTCAATGAGAAACATAGCTTCTATAATTTTTATCTTTCTATCTTCTTCGTTTAATTTCTTATAGTTCACTTATCATATCAATGAATCATAGTCAAACTAGAGCGACTCTCGTTTCCTCTATCTTTTTATTACTATCCAACACTTATTATCTATTATTCTTAACGAATGAGTTGTTAAAGGAAAAATCCTGCCCTTCAATTTAAAAACTTTTCAATCTCATGCTGATGGCCTCCAAAAATTATATACTAATCTTATCAAAGCCTTTCATTGATTAACTACTAGGGATCAGAAATTTCTTTCTCTTACATTGTAATGTTACTATCAAGCACCAAATCACTAATCTCTTTGGAAACCCTAGTATATTTATCAACTATGGTAAACTTTCAAAAGTCCACCAAAACATCATGGTTGATAGGGCCCTCAACAAAATCCAAAGCTGGAATCATAGTTTGATCCCCTAAGCCAGTAGAACTGTGGTTATGAACAATTAGGTATTCGACAAAGTCATTAAAAAAATAAAAAAAAATAACTAAAGATTTCTTTTGAAATTCAATTGACTCTACTAAAAAGCTCAATCTTATTACTAAAGACCTTAATGTCTACATGTGGGTTAACCTATTGACTACCAAATATGGTCATATCAATCCATGGAACCTTCAACTCTCTAAAAACACTTTTTTGATCATGCCATAAAATTATTATAATGATTGATAATGTTAAGATGGGGGACTAAGAATACATCTAAGCAACTTCTCCACAATTAACATTTGGGATTCTCATATCCAAATTGCCTACATTTCATCAATGTAGGGAAAAAGGAGCAACTACATTTATATTTCTGATCTAATCACTGATAACCAATGGAACTCATCAGCTATTGTGAACAATTTATATTCCATGTTGCACTTATTGATGGAATCAAAAGCATACTAAAGCTTTTATTTACACCCAAAATTAAGGATGGGAAGGCTGGAAAACGATTTGAAAACTTTCCATTTTGCCCAAAGTCCAAATATTCCTATGGAAACCACTTTGGAGAAGGTTTAAAAGCATCAGCCCAATTCCTTCCCACGTATGTAATCTTTATAAAGGGAAATCAGTGGCCAGCAGCCCCTTTATCTGATTTCATTCCCTCAAACTCCCTTTAGATTCTTTGGAGAAACATGAATGATTGTACATTCCGCAACTGCCGCTCTCATCCCTTCACCCTTTTGGTGTAGAGCTATAGCCATAACGAGAGACTACACACTAAATCACCCTTCCCTCTGGTAACGTTGATTTGACTCGTTCAAGCCTTTGGTGTAGATCTACAACCATAACGAGAGACTACACACTAAACCTGGAAGTGGTTTCGCTAACCGGGAAGTCAGATCCGACTCGTACAAGCCATTAGCTATCTCGGCAAGAAGGCGACAGTACCATGGTCTTCAAAGAACATACTCTCCGACTGTACTACTTTGGCATCTCAACTCGATGTTGCATCCTAAACTCATATCAAAGGAAGGATAAACGAATGTGCTCATGATCTAGCATTCCAAGCTAGAACCAGTTCTGTAATCATTCATCTTGAAGTGGACCAAAGCAGTAATCCTCAGCTTTTTGTGATAACTTTACAGTTCAATCAATATATTCCTTTATTAAAAAAAGTGCACAAAAGGACAAGGCTTGATTGATTCACAAGGGAAGAAAGCACAGTGTGATGCTTCCACTTTATTCTCTCTCTTCTGAAGCTACCTCCACAGAGATACAGACCGTCTCCCATCTTCTAAGCTCGAGCTTTGTTCACAAGTATATTTGTGTTCTAGAAAGACTTCCACAGGGACACTTGCGTTCAACAGCTACAACAGGCAGAAACATCATCCTTATTATCACCAAACCAGTAGGGTAACCACCACATTTGAGTACCTCATTGTGAAACCGATCAAAGACTGATTCCACATGACGCAAGAAACAACAAATTCCTAGATGATGAAATATTAAGGACAGCAGAAGCCGAACCCACCATCGTCACTACCATCGTTCTTCATTCTCTCCTCCCTCCCTCGATGAAATGACAGTGCAGGTTAGAAAACTGCCGGTCACCGTCTCAAAAGGAATCTATGGTTTACATTCATTTGTGTCGTAGGTAGTGACCTCATGATGAAAACCATTCGCTGCTTCCACGCTCAGGATCCCCGGTCTTCTGCAAGTATCACATAACAGCAAGAGCAAGTAAGATGAATGCCTTTTAATTGACCAAAGGAAAGAAAGAAACAACAAACAAGAACAAGAACAACTACTATGCAGTCAGATACTTCAATTCTTCAATTACTGCCCATCACCAACTGCTTAAGACATTTCACAAATTAAAAAGACAGTAAAATTTCAGATCTCGAAATTGAAAAGTACCAGTAGGAAAGATAGTTTGAAAAGTTCTGCAATTACTTATGGTCACATTCTAAAAACAAGTAGCAGAACTGTGTCGTTGTAGCACTTATTAGGTTTAGATTTCAAAAAATTGGTTATTTGTAGTAGCTATCGCTCGTGGATGATCAGAGTGACAGGCTAGACTATCATCATGCAGAAACTATCACAGGCACTGGTCATGAGGATTGACAAGAGCCAAGAGTTGATACCTTAAAAAGAAGTAATAATATCATCTAATTCAAAATTTAGTAACAGAAGGAGTACTAGAAGGTAGAAATGGAAGCACCAAGAGAATCGTCAACATCAGTTTCAAGTTTTCCTTTTCATTAGTAAACCCAAAAAAAGAAGTTACTACAAGTGAACCTTGAAAATTAGTGTATCTTTTTTCTGGTCTTTCCTTCTTTCTCATCATCATCTGCATTGTTTTCACCTTTCTCTTCGTCATCCTCATCATCTGCTCCATCTTCGTCATCATCATCCTCTTCCATGTCTTCATAATCATCTTCCGGAACAGCCTCTCCTGTAAACCACGAAACAGCATGTGGAATGATCTTGTCTCTTATTGTGGTTCTGCACAATCAAAACCTGCTTCAGCATCATACCACTAAAAAGATCTACTCAAATGTCAAGAATTTTCTTCAGCTACCAATAAAAAGTGAACCTTGGTCAAAAGCAACCACATCACGAAGAAAGCTCAAAAGAAATGATATAGTCATCAATTTCATTGGCAATGAACTGAACAAAATTTCATCATGGTTTGAAAATGATAAACGTGTCGGTGGCTTGGTGCAACCCAACAAGATAGAGAAAAAGAAAAAACTTTACCCAATATCATAATCTTGCTCCAGTTGATTCTGCAAATGCTCAGCCTATTTGAGGAAAATGGCAAAAGAAAGACGACGTTAGGCATACAAGCTCCTTGAATTTTGTTTCATTTTTCCCAATGAAGAGAAAATGTAGCTAACTTACAGTATCTTCATCAATCTCATCATCATCATCATCATCATCAGGGAATTGAGGTGGACTGAAGAAGTTGAAAAAGCTCTCACAATTTTCAGTTCTAGTGATAGGTTTGGTATTCTTTGATCCTTTTCTTGGCTTCTTTTTCAGAACCTTCTGCGTCAAGCATTTCCCAGGATACCATTCGATTTCAGTCCTAAACAAAATCCATCAGATGTTACTGTGATGGGAAACATAATATAAGAAATTGATAAGAAACAGTTGTTCCATAATAACACAAGGTTACCCTATTGCTTTCTCCAGAACTGGTTCATCATCATCATCAATCATCTGATACGTTTTTGTCAAGACAGAGTTCTTAAAGTAAGGATTGACATCAAAGAAGAAGTCAAGCTTAAATCCCTTCGGATTATCTGTTCTACACCACTTGATATCCTTGAGGAACTTTAGAGCTCCTGCATCACGCTCCTGGATCTGAATACAGAAAAAAGAAACTTGTTAAAAATCAATTTTAAAAGGCAACAAGAAAATGTTGCCTCCAAGTTACCTCCTCAGCCAACACTTCATTTGTTCTCATTGCAGTGAGCCAGAAATCTGGCACACCCTTTTCTGCAGAAAAGGATCATAATCAGCAGCCAAATTATCAACATAAAAAGATTATATTGCAAAAGGTAAGCCTAAAACCTTCAGTAGCATCCTTAGTTAAAGCTTCATCTGTAACACCTTCAACTTCAACCACACCGTTAACAATTTCATACCGCTGAATGACACGCAGCAAAAATAAATAAGAGAATGCAGGGAAAATACAATTATCAGACTAGCAGACCTAATGTTAAGAGCTTGTTAAGAAAGTAAAACATCCAAAGCTACATCTCTCAATAAAAGTTTCTAAAAAAGAAATCTGGGTTCCAAAGACAACAGAAATATCAGCAGCAGCAGCAGCAAATCCTTAAGACCTAACAGCATGGGATTTAAAATTCCAAAGATGACTACAACTGCAAACAGACAGCCTCAAAGAATATCCTGATATTATGTTAAATATGAAAGCCTGCATATAAGATAACTACAGAAATGATACATGAGTATAGGATAATACCTTTATATATAGTGGCTCATAGAGCTTTTGGTATTTCGCTTCGAGAGCTGCTTTCTCCACAAAAAATTTTGCCTCCAAATCATCATATTGGCTCTACAAGTAAACTACCATAAGAATTCAACCAAACTCTCATATTCTATCAATACATTGTCCTTTCACTTCACTTGAATGCTACCTATATGTAAAGATGTAATGCAGAGATACACACATGAACGAGAAGAGATTCTTATAATGATGCTTGTACTAGCAGAAGATTTTTGCATCAGTTTCAAACAGAATGTAATAGCATTTGATTTAGATGCAAAGTTGAGAACATGCCAGATGCCTGTGGTGTTCTACATCTGAATACTCCAATTCACTCTAGGAGATGTTTGAAGAAAGATAACAAAAGTCCATGTAAATTAGCATATATTCTGGATTTCAGAATCATAAGAAAGTCTTACATTCAGATGTAACATCCAAACACAATATCCATGAAATTTCAGATGGTATCTATGTTATATATATGAGCTTATATAAGTTAACGATGTCTTTGTTCCTGTCTTGTGCAGGCCTAGGCCTTTTGCCCTGGCCTTTCAAAGAGTTGTACAGATTTTGACTACTTTAGGTTATACAGATATTTATCCTGTCTTGTGCAGCACCATTTTGCATTACAGAACTTTCCAAAACAGCATACAATTGGTTGCCTGGTTGCACTTATCATATTAGAGTATTCTGTGCTTTCTATTGTATCAGCTTAGATGTAGCCAATTGCTCCTGACACATTAGCCCAACAACTAAAATCACTCTTTGTTTTAGGGACAATTGTTTTTTTTTCATATATTCTGTTGCTGTTGCTAATGCTAAAAGAAAACCACTATCTTGCTGATTCAACAGTCTTCTTTTTTCCATTAGCACACTCCTGACAGCTTCAACTTCATATGCTTTTGGTGCTTTTTTTCATCACCCGAACTCATTAACGTGCATAAGTATCCTCCTAGCTTTATCAATTCTAAAATTTTTTTCATCATTTTCATACAAGTTTGTTATGTTTTTATTCAAAATCTAAAGTACTAGTTTTAATTAAGACATAATTACCATCATTGACAAGATACAAACCTTGGTTGCTAATCTACCAATTCAAGCAGCTTAACATTGTGCATAATATATCAGCACTACAAGCTACATATTATCAATTAGGAAAGCCACTTAGATGGACCATTCGCCCCCAAATTCGCCAGCAACGATGTGGTTCCTCGCAGGCCGGATAAGCCAGATCCACAGACATGGGTTCCATATATCAGATCTGTGAGGAGCTCCATTACCCTAACAAAAATTCAGTCCACCAAGATAGCAGTGTTCTATCACTTATGTCACCCTTCTGATATAAACTCATGGACAAGTCAATGTCCACCATTAAGTCATCAACAGAAGCAACAATTATATCTCAGCACCCATTATGAGCCTAGAGCTGAAAATTAGACCTTCACGGTTCTGCATAAGATTTTAACCTGTGCTCTCTGTTTTTTTGAACCCCTGCTGAGCCTAAAAATATTCTTTAACTTGAGATAAGGAATTCATTGGAGTCAATTATTGAGATCACCACTGCCACCTGATTGACTTAAGATCATGTCAGTGGTCCCTCCTTTCTTTCTCTTCTTTAAGACATGGAAGCATGTGACTCATCAACTCATAAAATGCTTTTCTATGTCAAGAACAAAGAGGCCGGCAAAGCAAGTAAAATTTTAAACACTGAAGTACCTTGCAATTCAGAAATGGATAAGGAAACTTCATTCCTTTTTTGAAACTCAAAATATGAGGCAAAAGGAAATGAATGAAAACAAAAGAAAATGAAATATAACATAGAATGAACTAGATATTTAACACTTTGAAGGAATTATTCAGAACTTAATCAAAAGCCAAGAGGTGTAAGTAGGATAAGTAACCGTATAGGGAGATACCAGAACATCAAGTTCATGCTAGCATACATTTAAACATCACACATACAAAAGAAACAAAAACATGCAACTAAAAGATAATGTGATATACCATATTCCAGAGCATCGCTATACTGGATCATTACTAAGTCCCAAGTTACAGAATTAATCAATAGACCTGTGTGTTGGAAGGTGAACAAATCATCACAATCATCAGGTTCCACTTGCTAAAAGTAACTTATATATCGTTCCTTCTGTACAGAAATTTCTCTTCTCTCTCCAAGCATACCCTTTTGCACTACTTAACATCCCTTTTTACCGTCAAGAACTCACAATGGCTGATGACTAGCATAAAAAACCAAAGCACAGTAGCAGCTGAGAGGATAAGGATTAAATAAAAGCAAAATGTAGTCCATATACAAGGGCAAATTCTCTCCATGCAACACCGGATACTGTCTCCTCAGGTGATCAAACAACCAACAATCTAATAATGTAGAATACAAAGACACCAAGCTATCAAAGCATAAAAGATGCTGTTATTTATCTCCAAACAAAGATCTTAAACAGAATATATAATCTACATATAGAGAGGAAGAGAGGAGGAGACAAACAGGAATCGTCCCGAAGATTAAGCATTAGGAGAAACAAAGGGACCTGGATCGCCCGAAGGGCCTCGACGCGCTTCCTGACCTTAGGGGCGAGACTGTCCAACATAACCGGATGCTGCTCCGCTAGACTCTCAACCTTACTCTGCGCTCCAACAATCAAAATCCTAACGTCAACCACACACAAACAAAGAAAAGGCAAATAAGGGAATCATAGAGGGGCAAAAGTGGAGAAAGGACGCACCTTTATAGCCTCAACCACGCCCGCTCTGTCCCTCGCGCTTAGAGCTACGCATCACAAACAACATACACCTAGAAATGATAAGCATAAAAAGAAAAACAGAGACAGAAGAAATACATCAAGAAAGCGGAGAGACCGGTGCGAGACGCGGAGGGGAGGGCGGAGCTGAGATCGGAGAGATTTAGGTTGCTATCTTTGTCGCCGTTCATGGTGGCTATAACTCTATCCCCGAACCGAAACCGTTGCCGCGCCGCCGCAAGAGAGGGGGTAGATCGAAAGAGGACGAGCCCTAGGGATCCGAGGGCGCGAATTTATTAATGGCGGTCGTCGCCAAATGGGGCTTTTAATAGGGAAGGAAGCGGCGGGAACCGATACGAGGGGAAACGTCGCGGGTGTGGCGGAGCGGTGCGGCGTTGTCGTCGTCGTTAAATATGGTCGTTGACGAGAGTACAGCGAATAGGAGACGGATGAAGACAGGCGATCGGGTTCCTAGCGGATCCTCGTTCATAACAACGGGTTGCGATATCAAATCGGATTCGAATCCTTTTAACTAAATCCGACCCGTTAATTTCCCTACATTTTGGTGGCCGTTCCATGTGTGAGAGCCGCCGTCACGGGCGACGGAGACCGGGGGATGGAGGAGCGACGACTGAGGGATCTTTGGAGAGAGGCGCGGGAGCTAAGCTTCGGCACCTCCGGCGAGGTGGAGAGGCTGGAGTTTCCGCCCACGCCGCTTCGCTTCCTCCGGGACTACGTCGCCGCCAACAAGCCCTGCGTCATCTCTCGCGCCGCCACTCTCCACTGGCCCGCCATCGCCCGGTCCCTTTGGTCCCACGACGCCTATCTCTGCCGCGCCCTCAACGGCCGCTCCGTCTCCGTCCACCTTACCCCCCATGGCCGCGCTGACTCCCTCGTCCCCCTGCCGTCCGCGCCTGGCGGCGGCCGGGGCCTCTGCTTCGCCACCGCCTGCTCCCGGAGCATGGAGTTCTCAGAGGCCCTCCACCTAATCGCCGCCACTGGATCGCCGTCCTCCCCGGTCGTAGCCTACGCCCAGCAGCAGCACGATTGCTTCCGGGCGGAGTACTCGGCTCTGGCGGCGGACGTGGAGCCGCACATCCCATGGGCCACCGAGGCGCTCGCTTGCCTCCCGGAGGCAGTCAACCTATGGATCGGCAATGGACGGTCGGAGACGTCGTTCCACAAGGATCACTACGAGAACCTTTACGTCGTGGTGACCGGCAAGAAGCATTTCCTCCTGCTGCCCCCCACTGAGGCACACCGCCTCTACGTCCGCTCTTATCCTGCCGCCCAGTATGTCGCCAGAACCTCCTCCTCCTCTGAGGTACTCTTCCCTGTATTGGCCACTGCGTTCTCCTCAGCTTGTTCTCTTCTTATTGGTACGATGTGCTGCAGGATATGGGAGAGCTGAAGCTGGAAATGTTGGAGCCTGAGACACTTGTTCCTTGGTGTAGCGTCGATCCATACCCTCCATCACCGGAGGCCATGGCGGAGCACAGGTCATCCTTCCCTTTATACTTCGAGGGCCCTAGGCCATTCGAATGCACTGTTGAAGCAGGGGAGATGCTCTACCTGTAAGCACCACCTTAGCTACCTGCTCTAAAGAATGTGTTACACTGTTTCCATAAAGCTAATCCTTTTCTCAAACTTGTTGTTCTTTTTTTTGGGTTGTGGACACTGCAAAATTAATATGCTTCTTTTTGCCCCCTCAAGAGTGCCTTTCCTATATAGTTACTTCTTCTTCTCCCCTTGGCACTGAAAAACCTATCTTGACTTGAAATTTTGATTCTCATATGCTTGCTGTATATTTCATGGTGAGGATGATCAGCTCAAAATTATCAATTTGACTTCTCTTTAATTTGAAGTTTGTTGTCCACATATATTAAGGAAAAAGACTTTGCTTTGTACATGAGAACAATCTAAAATATCAATCAATTTAGATTGAATTTTGATGAATGAAAACTTTAGTACAAATGTTGTGCTCTCATTGCAAAGAATGATACTAGAGTTAGTTGAAATCTGATCGACTGAAAACAATTGTCAATTATAATGCAGGCCAAGTATGTGGTTTCATCATGTCAGGCAAACACCTGACTGCAATGGGAAGACAATTGCTATTAATTACTGTAAGTAGATGTACTACTAGTGCTTGTACATATACAGATCCATGTCTGATGAATTGTGTAGTCTGTTTCTGTTTTTCTTTCTACCATGTGCAATTAAAGATTGCTGGCTAATTGGTCTTTCTTTCGTTTTTTCTTTCTATTTCAGGGTATGACATGGTGTTTGATATTAAGTATGCATACTTTAATTTCTTGCAAACCGTCAATTATTCTTCTTGCACCAAGGAGTCATCATGGATGCTATGCAATTCAAGTTGTGATGCAACTCTAGAAGACTAGATGATAACATGCACTTCTCAATGAACACTATGCTAAATCCTATCATTGGTCGACTATGGGTAAAGAATGGATTGCTACTCAATCTCTGAGTCATCATACTTGCTAACTTGAGTTATTATGTGGATAAGAGATCGGAAAAAGGTTATATCGAGTTATTGACTGTGATGGGCAACTGCTTTAAGGGTTGGTGTGAGAGTTTCTGTGTCAGAATTTACACAGTAGTAACTGGAACTTGTCAATCTAACAGTCCATCAAGGTTATCCAGTGCTTTTAGCAGCACTAACCATTCTTGTTTCTCATCACTGTAAAAGGCTTTAAGAGAAGTATTTATGCCTATGGTTGCAATAGGCATTCTTCATGTGTCCTATATATCATCTGTATGGAATATACTTATGCATGAAAAAACATGCTATGCTTTCTTCTGACAAAGTCAATAGTCCTGGTGCAATTTTTCTTCGAGATTCTTCTCTATTGTTAACTTTTTTATTTTAGCCATGCCCTACTATGCCTGGTTACCTTGTGGGACTCTTTTAGCTTGCACAATATCATATGTTTTCTAGGGCAAAAGGATGTGAAGATATTTACATTTGCAAGTCAACTTGAAACCTTTACCATATTATATTTTAGGTTCGAAGGTTGCATCTGGCACTTGTGAGTTAGCAATTCTCCTATGATATTAAAGTTATTACTTCTCATGTGTTTTGTATATGAATCAGGATGAGCATATGTTAACTCCTTCAACATTTTTATTGGATTTTGCACACAGTGGTGTTTAGACAATAGATGTAACTCTTTCTTTGCAAATTCAACAGATTGAAGCAGTCCAAACTCCAACAGGTTGTAGACTGCCTCCAAGTTAAAAACAATGAATATTAGTTGTATGAAATTCACATATGTATCTGACCTCAATCATAATCTGTAATGTTGTTATTAGAATAATATTCTACTTGCAAAATCTAGCATTTTAGAATATGTTCATGTGCTCATATTTCTTGAAACATTAAATATGTTTTTAAGTGGAAAATCTAATTGATACATGAAGAAAATATATATATATATATAAATTCTGATTGATAGCTTTTTGTGCCATTCAATCTTCTGCATTTATTTGTGTTTGGTCATACTCTATGACAGTGTGACATAAGGGCTCAATTTGGTGGAGATACATCAATTATTATGACTCGAGCCCCCTCACCATGCCCAAATGCTAGGTCGGCTCTGATACCAAATATTATGACTCGGGTCTGATGGGCTAACTGACCTATCAACTTCGTTTAATCTAAATCACCGACCAAAATGTTTAAGCTGAAGTTGATAGTAGTACACTCATCAGACTTTTATAAGTCAATCTTAATTCTGTCCACTTTCGATGTGGGACTAATCAGGGATGTTACACCAATAGATCTTTGTTGAATATGTTCAATTTGGTGGAGACACCAATAGATCTTTGTTGTACATGTTTAATGCATCTTTGGAAGCGAAGTTTCCCCTTTGCTGTTCTTGGCAGAATACGGTCAAATCATCTTCCACACCAACAATGCCATGGCTATGTTGTTCACAGCTATCAATTATATGGATGTATAAATCAAGCGTAGGAAACATGCAATTCATTGGACTCTTGACCATCAAACTCTCATAATGAGTGTGATTATAGGAGATATGTCCTAGAATTACGCTTAATATGAATAATGAGATAAAATTGCAAAGAGAAGGGTGCAAAGTTGGTTATGTCGCTCGATTGGATGAAGATTTACAGGATTTCTCATGAAATATAAATAAAAAATTGCCAATTCTCATCAAATTGTTCTCTGAGGAATAAGATATATTTAGAAATTGTACGCATCCGAGAGTTATTGGATTGGAATCAGAATTGGTTCACCTTGGATTTTGATCCACTAGGGAATGGAAGATCCAATTGCTGATTCGATTCTAACAATAATATAGGATTTGGTATCAGATTTTATACATCCAATTTCAAGGGCATACCCACATATTACATGGTTGGATAAACAACCCCTTGTCCAATTTTGTGAAATCCACCGGCTAATTTAATATTTTAAAATTTGAGATTGTGTGCACAATAGCTGTAGAAATTTCAAGATTCAATTATGATTTGGAAACTCGATTTAAAGAAATGTTGGATATTACAATGTCATCTTGAATATTACAATGCCGGGCCTATAAGTGATTGAACTATTAATCCAAAATGTTTAAGTTCAAGTTAACAATCTGTCACGAACGGTCATCGCGCACCCGCAACAACCCCGTTCAACGTACCGTTCGTCGCTCTCATCTATATGTACAGCTGCTTGACAGCATGTTTTGTCTTGGTTTTGAGTCATTTTGCTTGTAAAAATGTAAGTTCGAACATGTTGCAGCGCTACAAAGCGATCGCTCACCGAACCGAGCAAAATAACCCCAAAACAGCTTCGTTTTCGTGTGCCACGGGCTGTTTTCTACAGTCCGCTTCCACTCACAAAACGTTAGCCATCTCAGCCCCTTAGAACTGCTAGTCATAGGTGCCCAGCAAGCCAATCACGTGAGTGATAACACGTGTGACTTGATACATAATCTTTTTGCTTATTATATTTTGGTATATATCACTTTATAACTATTGCATAAATACATATATATATATATATATATATATATATATATATATATATATATATATATATATATATATATATATATATATATATATATATATATATATATATATATATATATATATATATATATATATATATATATATATATATATATATTGTGATGTCCTTGGATTTGTGCAATGGGAATCAGATCGTGATGAAATCACGATAATGAGATCGATTCACCTTTAAACACAGATCTTAAATAATCCCGGTTATATGTTACTCGAGAGGGACATCGTGATAACCGGACAGACTGGTGTGCTGTATACCCGTCCATATGATGGATGCAACTGGTCTCATAGCTGCTCGTGTAGGGACACTAGGGATACAATATAGGTGCTCATTGGAGAATGAGTTCACTGATTGATCCGCTTACGGAATGCTAGATGGTTGATGATGCCTTATTGTCAGACAGCGATTCCGTAGTCCTAGTGGTGTATTTGGTCCTTAGACTTGAGACACCAAGGATGTCCTGTATGAGTGCTCCACTCTTTGATACCAGACTTATAGGTTTGGTTGTCCCAGATCTAATACAGCTGGTCATTGGGAGTGGTAGTCGACCTTACGAGGGCTATTGAGTGTCGATAGAGGATCATCCACTCTCGACGTCATGAGAGGAATATCCCATGTGTTCTTGCTCACACAAATCCCTGGCCAGGGTCATTCGGGTTGAGAGAGAAAGAGTTCTCCGGGAGAATCCGATTAGAGCGAGACTCGAGTAGAAACCGTATGGGTCTGACAACACCATGCTCGATATACGGTCTCTGGAATATTAGGTGGATGAGGGACTATAGGTACACGGTAACTAAGGACAGACAGGTCCAATGGATTAGATTCCCCTGTATCGTCTAGGAACTACGGCGTAGTGGCCTAGTACGTCCGTAGTCGATGAGTCGAGTGAATTATTACAGAGATAATAATTCACTGAGTTAGAAGGAGTTCTGATAGGTATGACTCACGGCCAGCTCGATATTGGGCCTAGAGGGTCACACACATATGGTAGGCATTGCGATGAGTAGAGGTTCGGATATGAGATATCCGATGGAGCCCTTGTCTTATTGGATGCAGATCCAATACCCACTAGGGGAGGACCCATTAGGGTTTGACAGGGGACCTCTATAAATAGGAGGGATTCAGAGCCTCATAGGCTAAAGCCTTTGCTTGTCTTTCCTATTCTCCTCTCCCTCTCCACCTCAGAGCAGGCCTGGAGTTTTGAGGAGCGTCGTCGCAACCCTACTGTGTGGATCATCGCTAGAGAGGAGGACGCTTGACCTCCTTCACCCTCTCCTAAGGATCTGCAAGGAAACAGGGATATACAATCTCCCTAGGTAACACAATATACTCTATACGCAGTTTTAAGTTTCGCAGATTTTGCGTACCAATCTTCGCATGACGACGAACATCTCTTTGGGAATCGGGGATTTTGTTTTCTTGTTCTTCCGCTGCGCATATGATGTTGCCCCCAAGATTTCCCAACAGTGGTATCAGAGCCAAGTTGTTTGTGCGAATGATTGATTTTGAACTGCGTGTGTTGTGTTTAGGAAGAATTTTGACGTCAAAATCGTTGACGCAAAAACAAGGAACGACAGCAACAGTTGCTGCCCTCGATTTACGTGCGTGCAACGCAGCCGAAGGTGGGCAGCACAGGGGCTGCGTTTGCAACAGCCGGCCGGCGGCCTGCTTGCAGCAGGCTTGCGTCCGGCGGGGCTGGCAGCCCGCGGGCAGAGGCGCCTGCGGCTGCTTCTCCCGCGGGGTGAGGCGCCGCTGCTCCCGCGGGTGAAACCCCCCCCCACAAGGGCGACCGCCCGGCGGGACAACACTGCCTGTGGGCGTTGCCCCGCCGACAGAACCGCCCGCGGAGGCGCCCACCTACAGCGGCAGCGCCAGCGAGCGTGTCGCTTGCAGGCGAGGGCAGCGCCCTCGCCCCGCCGCACAGGCCGCCGCCAGCAGAGTGGCGACGGCGGCAGCAGTAAGAGGGAATTAGGGTTTTGGGCAAAAGGATAGTTTTGCCCCTATGAATTTGAGAAATTTCAGTTTCTGTCTTTTATCCAAATTATGAAAATACCCTTATAAATTGAGAAATTCCCTACATGTCCCTTATTTCAGAAATATTAATTAATTAAAAGGTTTAGTTGATTATTATTTTTATTATTATCTAGTAGTCCTACATGATGATGATTATTTATACATATGATGTATGATGTGTGGACGGATGATCATGGACCGTGTGATGTGTGTACTTGTGATTATTATTATTGAGGTCTGCGAGCCTCCATTATATTTCTTGTTTATTATCGGGCCTGCATGCCTATGATTAAGTTGTAATCACATGAGGAGGCGCAGCGGGAGCGTGGATGCGATAGCGGGACCCACGAGACGGACGATCGCGATGCATGAAGATGCATCAAGATGTCGACGGAACCGACGAGGACGAGATGGACGATCACAGGGCATGGAGATGCACCGTTGCACACATAGATCTTGATGTGAGTGATTAGGCCTACTGGCTCGGGCCTAATCACATTAGGTTGTGGTCCATGATCATCTGGTGTGATTGGTTATACACATACTAGATATGTATATATATTTGCATGCGATTTAGATATATATTAAATATGTATATGTGTGACATGTCATATTAGGAGACCAAATCATAGAAACATCTCTCGATAATATTAAGTCGGTAAACGTGAGGCAATTAGATTGACCCACGTGGCTTTCCATCGTTACGAGTAGGAACCGATTCCCGGTGTAGGTTGAGTTGGTCGAGTCCCTCGAGACTCACCTATATCGTGATTCGCTATCTTGCTTATGACATAGAGATGTCATCGGTAACCTGAGGGCATGGTATGCTTGGTCGAGTTTCTCGAGGGTATATCATCAAATCAGACTCATCTTGTAACGAAGGTGTTGACTTAACCGAGCATCATGGTTGGTCGAGTCCCTCGAGGCCATGGTGATTCGGAGGCTGAACAGGACGGGAATCACAAGGAGTTGTGATCGGCAAGAGTTGCCTACCTTTTAGGCTTAGTGTGATTGGTCGAGTCCCTCGAGGTTACACTAAAACGCTGATTGGATCCTGATCCCCACTAGAAGTCTATCGGAGACTTCCGTTTCATGTGCTGAGGGTGTCGCGTGACTCGTTAGTAAAATAGTGGGAGCATATTAAGATAGAAGTCTATATCTTGATAGTTTATTTCTCGCAAAATTTGAATGTTATTCATTTCTGCTGCATCTTTATTTTCAGAAAATGTCGCTTTCAAATCCCTTACGTGGCATACTTGATGTCAACCGCCTCACCGGTCCAAATTATACGGATTGGCTCCGTAACTTGAGAATTGTTCTCACAGCGGAGAAAATCGTGTACGTCCTTGATACAGTGAAGTACATTAATGACTCCACTCTTGCTCAGTGCTATATGTTGGGCTCTATGACTCCTGAGTTACAGAGACAACATGAAAAGATGGATGCAAGATCCATTCTCCTACATGTCCGCGTATTGTTTGAGGAACAGGGAAGGACTCAGCGATATGAGATATCCAAGAGCCTCTTCCGCGCTAGGATGACTGAGGGGATACCGGTTCAGAACCATGTCCTAAAGATGATTGAGTGGATAGAGAAACTCATAGGTCTAGGAATGGTCCTAGAGGATAACTTGTGTGTGGACATTGTGCTTTAGTCCCTACCAGATTCTTTTTCACAGTTCATAATGAATTTTAATATGAACAAGCTTGAGGTAACTCTCCCAGAGCTCCTCAATATGTTGAGGGAGGCAGAGAATACTATTAAGAAAGAGAAGCCAGTTCTCTACACTAGTGAGACCAGAAAGAAAAGGAAAGCAGAAAGGACCCTTAAGAAGGGAAAGGGCAAGAGCAAACCAGGTAAAGCAAATGTTGATAAGAAAGACCCAGCAAAGGACAAAGGCCAGTGCTTCCACTGTGGTAAAGATGGGCACTGGAAGAGGAACTGCAAAGAGTACCTTGCAGAGAGGGCGAAATAGAAGCTTGGAGAAGCTTCAGGTACATTCATGATCAATCTCCAATTGTCAGATTTTTGTGATAGTGCATTGGTATTGGATACCAGTATTGCTTATCACATCTACAATTTATTGTAAATTCTAGCAAAGCCGAGGGGAGATTGGCGAGAGGAATATTGCATAAAGGTTTGTTTATGCTAAACACTACTCCATATATCATGAATGTAAATGTGTCCAAGAGGAAACGAGATGAGATGAACAATGCATACCTATGGCATTGTAGGCTAGGTTACATCCATGAAAGAAGGATTCAAAAGTTGCTAAATAATGGATATTTAGATCCATTCGACTATGTGTCATATGCAACTTGCGAGCCTTGCCTTCGTGGAAAACTGACCAACTCTCCATTTAGTGGAACTGAAGAGAGAGCCATTGAGCTATTAGAACTCATACATAGTGATGTATGTGGACCCATGTCAACTCATGCCATTGGTGGTTACTCCTACTTCATTACCTTTACTGAT
Source organism: Musa acuminata AAA Group (assembly GCF_036884655.1). Lineage (NCBI taxonomy): Eukaryota > Viridiplantae > Streptophyta > Magnoliopsida > Zingiberales > Musaceae > Musa > Musa acuminata. Next base: position 38,028,060 of record NC_088327.1, read on the forward strand.
GATTTCTCAATGTATGGATATATGTACTTAATGAAGTACAAGTCCGAGGCTTTTGAGAAATTCGGAGAGTATAAGAATGAGGTAGAGAACCAGATTGGAAAGAGTATCAAAACTCTTCGATCAGATCGAGGAGGTGAGTACTTAAGTACAGAGTTTAATCAGTTCCTCAAGGACCATGGGATATTATCCCAATGGACACCTCCTTATACACCTCAGCTCAATGGTGTCTCTGGAAGGAGGAATCGTACGCTATTTGATATGGTACGGTCCATGATGAGTTTCGCTGACCTACCCATCTTATTCTATGGATATGCCCTAGAGACCACAGCTTACCTTCTGAACAGAGTTCCAACTAAGTCGGTAGTGTCTACACCATATGAGATATGGAAAGGGAAGAAGCCTAATCTTAAGGTTGTTAAGATTTGGGGCTGCCCTGCCCACGTTAAAAGACACAACCCCGATAAGTTAGAATCAAGGACAGAGCGATGCAAATTTATGGGATACCCCAAGGAAACTTGTGGGTATTGTTTCTATCATCTCGAGGACCAAAAGGTCTTTGTAGCTAAGAGAGCAGTATTCCTTAAGAAGGAACACATTCTTGGCGGAGACAGTGGGAGAATGATAGAGTTGAGCAAGGTTGGAGAACCAAGCTCAAGCACCACTCTACAACCCGAGTCTGTTCAGGTACATAATACACAAGTTTCAACTTTACGTAGGTTTGATAGAGCCATCCTCCTGAGAGATATGTGAGACATATCAGAGGAGAGGATATTGAGGATATTGATCCTCAGACCTACGAGGAGGCTATTATGAGTATAGACTCCGGGAAGTGGCAAGAAGCCATGAATTCTGAGATGGATTCTATGTACTCCAATAAGGTTTGGAACCTAGTTGATCCGCCCGAAGGTATTGTACCCATCGGTTGCAAGTGGATCTTTAAGAAAAAGATCGGAGTAGATAGAAAGGTAGAGACCTATAAAGCAAGGCTAGTGGCTAAGGGGTATCGTCAAAAGCAAGATGTTGACTACGACGAAACCTTCTCACCCGTAGCAATACTAAAATCCATCAGAATTCTATTGGCTATTGCAGCATACTATGATTATGAGATCTGGCAGATGGATGTGAAAACCGCATTCCTCAATGGGAACATCGAGGAGGAGGTGTATATGATGCAACCTGAGGGATTCGTGTCCAAGAACTGCCCAGATAAGGTGTGTAGGTTGCTTAGATCCATTTATGGACTAAAGCAAGCTTCCTGAAGTTGGAACATAAGATTTGATGAGGCAATCAGATCTTATGACTTCGTTAAGAACGAAGATGAGCCTTGTGTGTACAAGAAGGTAAGTGGGAGCGCTATCACCTTTTTGGTGTTATATGTGGATGACATCCTGATCATTGGGAATAACGTAGGAATGCTATCCACAGTAAAGGCTTGGTTATCTAGACACTTCTCCATGAAGGACTTAGGGGAAGCATCCTATATCTTGGGGATTAGAATATATATAGATAGATCCAAGAGGATGCTTGGCTTGTCCCAGTCCAAGTACATAGAAACCATTGTCAAAAGGTTTGGCATGGAAAATTCTAAGAGAGGTCTCATACCGATGAGATATGGGATATCGCTTTCTACGAGTATGTCCCCAAAGACTCCAGAAGAAAGGGCGAACATGAATATGATACCTTATGCCTCAGCAATATGGTCTATCATGTATGCCATGCTATGTACTAGGCCTGATATAGCGCATGCTTTGAGTGTCACGAGCAGGTATCAGGCGGATCCAGGCTTGGAGCACTGGAAAGCAGTAAAGTGTATCCTTAAGTACTTGAGAAGGACTAAGGATCTTTTACTAGTATATGGAGGTAATAGCCTTAAGGTTGAAGGCTACACTGACTCAAGTTTTCAGTTTGATGTCAATGATAGCAAGTTGAATTCAGGGTATGTGTACACCTTGAATGGAGGAGCAGTGTGCTGAAAGAGTTCCAAGCAAGATACTACTGCTGACTCGATCACAGAGGCGGAGTACATTGCTGCATCAGATGCAGCAAAGGAGGGAGTCTGGGTGAAGAAGTTCATCACAGATTTGGGAGTCGTGCCGAGTAGCGAGGAGTCGACTTCCTTATATTGCGACAATTATGGGGCGATTACTCAAATAAGGGAACCCGGGTCTCATCAGAAGTGTTCTGAGGAGGTTACAGCTTATATCAAAGAGATCGTAACCTGAGAAGATGTAGCAGTGGAAAGAGTTTCATCCGAAGGTAACATTGCAGATCCACTGACAAAGCCGTTGTCTCAGATTGTCTTTGAGCGTCATAGGGGTCTGATGGGGATCAGACACATATGTGATTGGCTTTAGGTCAAGTGGGAGATTGCTAGTCATAGGTTCCCAACAAGCCAATCACGTGAGTGATGACACGTGTGACTTGATACATAATCTTTTTGCTTATTATATTTTGACGTATATCACTTTATAACTATTGTATAAATGCATATATATATATTGTGATGTCCTTGGATTTGTGCAATGGGAATCGGATCGTGATGAGATCACGATAATGAGATCGATTCACCTTTAAACAAAGATCTTAAATAATCCCGGTCATAGGTTACTCGAGAGGGATATCGTGATAACCGGACAAACTGGTGTGCTGTATATCCATCCATATGATGGATGCAGCTGGTCTTATAGCTGCTCGTGTAGGGACACTAGGGATACAGTACAGGTGCTCATTGGAGAGTGAGTTCACTGATTGATCCGCTTACGGAATGCTGGATGGTTGATGATACCTTATTGTCAGACAGCGATTCCGTAGTCTTAGTGGTGTATTTGGTCCTTAGACTTGGACACCAAGGATATCCTGTATGAGTGCTCCACTCTTTGATACCAGACTTATAGGTTTGGCTGTCCCAGATCTAGTACAACTGGTCATTGGGAGTGGTAGTCGACCTTATGAGGGCTATTGAGTGTCGATAGAGGATCATCCACTCTCGGCGTCATGAGAGGAATATCCCATGTGTTCTTGCTCAGACAAATCCCTAGCCAGGGTCATTCGGGTTGAGAGAGAAAGAGTTCTTCGGGAGAATCCGATTAGAGCGAGACTCGAGTAGAAACCATATGGGTCTGACAACACCATGCTCGATATACGGTCTCTGGGATATTAGGTGGATGAGGGACTATAGGTACACGGTAACTGAGGACAGACAGGTCCAATGGATTGGATTCCCCTGTATCGTTTGGGGACTACGGCGTAGTGGCCTAGTACGTCTATAGTCGATGAGTCGAGTGAATTATTACAGAGATAATAATTCACTGAGTTAGAAGGAGTTTTGACAGGTATGACTCACGGCCAGCTCGATATTGGGCCTAGAGGGTCACACACATATGGTAGGCATTGCGATGAGTAGAGGTTCGGATATGAGATATCCGATGGAGCCCTTGTCTTATTGGATGCAGATCCAATACCCACTAGGGGAGGACCCATTAGGGTTTGATAGGGGACCTCTATAAATAGGAGGGATTCAGAGCCTCATAGGCTAGAGCCTTTGCTTGTCTTTCCTATTCTCCTCTCCCTCTCCACCTCAGAGCAGGCCTGAAGTTTTGAGGAGCGTCGTCGCAACCCTACTGTGTGGATCATCGCTAGAGAGGAGGACGCTTGACCTCCTTCACCCTCTCCTAAGGATCTGCAAGGATACAGGGATATACGATCTCCCCAGGTAACACAATATACTCTATACGCAGTTTTAAGTTTCGCGGATTTTGCGTACCAATCTTCGCACGACGACGAACATCTCTTTGGGAATCAGGGATTTTGTATTCTTGTTTTTCCGCTGCGCATATGATGTTGCCCCCAAGATTTCCCAACAAGAACCACCCGGGTGGCACAAGGTTGGATGGTGCTTTAGTATAGTGTCGGGCGTTGAACAATCTTTCGCAAGTTCGGACGTTACCTTGACGAAAACTTGTTGTTGCGCCCGGCACTCGGTGAGCAGCTGTTTGTGGACTTGCAACTGTTAGTTCAACCTTCTAAAGTCCTTGTTTTCCCCATCTCCCTCTTTTCTCTTGTGCACGTAAGGTGCTCGCTGAATTGCTTGTAAAGCTTCCCCTTTTCGCGAGACGTCAGGACTTATCCGTCGCTCGTTCTTCGAACTAATCAACTTTCTCTTTTTACAAGTCCTTCGGGACCTACGAGAGGTTACAAGTGGGCTGATCTTTGCGGACGTAAATTGCAAGGGCGAAGCGCAACTTAGGCAACGCAAGCTAAGTTCGCGTCTTTGCCGCAAGAGTACCTCACGCCTTAGGCAATTCCAACTAAGACCGTGACAAATCGTTATACCTCTAAGTCAATTTAAGTTATTATCCACTTTATTTTATGATATTATGATGTTTAAATAACATGATGCATATGAGGCTTACCCTAGTGGTGACTTTAGGAGACCTTTTAATTTCATTTATGATTAATTTGTTTTATTGGAATTTTTCATCATGTCCTAATATTAAATCGACTTTCATAAACATGATGGATTTATTACAATTAACTTAGACTTAAGCATCTTGATTGCGTAATTCAAATTCAGATCAATTATCACATCCCATCAGACGTCACACAAATATTAAATCTCCTTACATCAAGCAACCATAGCCATACATGGAAGCCGAGCGTGGCAACCTAGTGCTCCACATAAGGGTAAGCTTATTTGGATTGACACAGGCAGGCCATGCGGCATGGTGCGGTAATCCAACAAGTTATGTGCAGAGCATGGGAGTAATTTATGTTCAGATAAATGGATGCGGTAGTTAAAATCTTATTGTGCATGATTTTGGACTATAAAAATAATAAATTGTTAGGTCCTGCAAATAATTCAGAAAGAAGAAGTGCAAATGATGCAATAAGTAATTCAGAAAACTTATGCATATTAGATGTTCCTAAAATTGTTTTACTAGTTAGTATTGCACAGATCTGATTCCCATTGCAATATCATTTTGATCTATTATAATCCTTAAAAATCTGGTTCTGTTTAATCATCAATCCTCTGTTAATTGGTAAGTTGAGGAGCAGATCTCAAAGGGTAACAATTAGTTCTTCCATCCAGTCCTATGTGCTCCTGAAGATCAACTGCTCATCATTGGACTGCTTTAAATCAATCACCTGAAGAAATAAAATCAAATGTCAGAAATGCAAGGTCAGTTCTTTTTTTCATCTATTCGTAGAAAGCTTTGCATGTTCTTCTTTGTCTACTAATCTCACCTTGATAAACTGGACAGTTCTTTGTCTTCTGGTCAGTTCTTTGCATGTTCTTCAATCAACCAATTTCTTTACAACATTAGTCATTTCACCACCAACTCATGAGTAGCACATCATCTTTGTTGTTCTCGTTCAAACATTTAGCACCCGTCGGCTTAAACGACTATGTGCGCTTATAACTGCTACTTTTTGGTAGAAGATCACGAAGGTTATGATAGAGATAGAGATAATTTTACATTTGAATAACTGATTGATCATGAAACCGAAAATCTCTCCTTCAAAGCTACTCATCACTTCAATAAATATTTATCATCTCTTTTATAATATCTAAATTCTTCATAGTATTATAGTCCTTTTGCCTTGAGCAAGAATTCTTGTTGTCCGATGACAATAATATCTCTTTTCCATTGATCGTCGTGCTTGGTCTCCTTCTCTGCTCGACGACTTCACCCCATGCTTCCTTGCTGGTTCTCATCGTCGATCTACATCAAACACCATTGATCTATTGTCGTCGTTGTAACAACAACACTGTCCTCTCTTCATAGAACTGCTATGCTACCCTCAGACTCAAGCGCTCGCCCTTCCTCCTCTCTACCGCAGTCGATCCTCCTCACCGACGAAGCACCCGCCTCCTCATCGAGCGCTCTCTACCTCGAAGTGCTCTTTGTCGGCGAAGCAATATCTGCTCACCCGACGACATCCCCCCTTCCCTGTTAACTAGTGATTGGGGACCTAGTTTTGCCACTATGTGACCTTGGTTGTTCCACATTAAGGCAGAGCATTTGAGGAGTTTCCTTCCTCTACTGCGACCAGTTTCTCATTGTGGCACCTCTACTGCTCACTCATCAATGCTGCTCTCCATCTTCACTACTACTGCTCCTCCTCCTCCCTCAGGTGGCATTCCCTACCCCCCAATCACTACTCCCAGCACTCTCTACCTCGATCACCCTCTTCTTCCTCAATGGCGAACCTCGCATTAGGGATCGAGATAGGCGACAATCGTGTGGAGCGACGTTCATGGGGCAATTGCTCCCTGACTTCAAAGTTAGCCACCGGACGCATCTTGGTGTTGTCGATCTCTCTCACTGCTCACAAATATGTAGCCATAAGCATAACGCAACAAATCTGGTCAGTCCAACAATGTTGATCTACTACCTCAGCCAATGCTGACATGATTTGTCAACTCCACCGGATCATGATCTGGTCAATATTGACATGATTTGGTCAATACTATTATTGATTATATGCAAACTATAAAAGTTATAATAGATGACTTGACTTTAATAGATCATTCTACGAGCGGTGAAAAAGTCATCCATACTCTCAATGGTCTAGGAGAAGAAAATAACAAATTTACGACAGCAATTCGAGCACGCGACTCACCAATGTCATTTGAAGAATTATATGACAAGTTTATTGATTATAAAACATAACTGAAAAGAAAAGAAAGGATGATAGGACCAACCATCATAACTAAAGCCAATAAAAAAAAAAAAAAGCACAATCAAAACAATAAGAACTTCAACAACGGACTGAATAAATGTCTCCTGAATACATAGGTAACACGTAGAGCTATCATCCTCTATTACACTATTAACTTTTCAATCAAAGTGACAACTTCAATAACTATCAATAGCCTTGGCGTCCCAACAATAACAATTAACAAAGAGTCGTTAGCTAGTTTTGTAACAAAATCGAACACATAGCAAAAGTCTATCGGTCTCGACCCAAGCCTATTGTTACACCCAATTGACCTCAAGCAAATATCATGACTACTCAGATTGCTCGTACAAATAATTGGATTATGGACTTTGGTGCTTCTTATTACATTACTTCTAATCTACAAAACTTATCCATCCACAACGACTATAAAGGCAATGAAAACATCATCATTGGTGACGATAATAGAATCCTCATTACTCACACTGGTTCCACAATACTTAATTTACACACCACTTTTACACTCGATGTTTTGTGTGCACCTCACATTAAAAGGAATCTTATTTCCATTTCTCAATTCTGTAAACAAAATAATACCTCTGTTGAATTTTTTTCTGACTCGTTTCTCATGAAGGATTTGATTTGAGTACAACGTAATCCTTGGTTCGAAGCCAAAATAAAGATAACATTTATGAGTGATCATCAGCTTCACAAATCACCCAACCAACTGCTCTTACTTCAGTTGCTACTCCAATCGATGTATTGCATCAGCGTTTTGGTCATCCATCATCATCTATTCAACAACAACTACTTTCTCATTATTCTCTTCCAACTTCTAAATCAAGTATAATTATAACTCATTATGATGATTGTCTCAATAATAAAAGTCATAGACTACCTTTTAGAATGTCTTCCATATCTACTTCAAATCATTTAAAATTATCTACATCGATGTCTATAGCCCTGCCCCAACCACTTCTTTTGATAATTTTATATTTTATTATTTTCATAGAATACTTTACTAAGTATACATGGTTATATCCTCTCAAACAAAAATCTAAAGTCTCCATAATCTTTACCCACTTTAGAAAGTTAGTCGAGAACTTCTTTCAGTCTACAATTAAAACAGTTTACTCTGATGGAGGAGATGAATGCTGCTGGGAAACCTTAGGCAGCATCACATGCACAGTGAAAGAACAAAATGTTAGGATTGTATTGGCACTAAGCGAGGAGGGTGAATTAGTGCTTTCGTAAAATTACATCGATTTGAAAATTTCGTTTGATCAAACCAGTATAAAAAATGCATTTAACTTAAAAACATTCATAAGAGTAGTGAGCAAGTAAATCAGTTTGTAATATGAATGAAAGCATAAAATAAATGCAAATTGATTTTATAATGGTTCGATCATCATAACCTACGTCCACTCCCGATTCCTCTTCCGTTGAAGCCATCAGCATTCACTATCGATCTTCTTTCAATTGTCGAAGACCAACTATCCTCTTTACAACTATTTCTCCTTTTCACAGGTTTAGGAGAGAACTTTTATAAGTCTCACACTTCTCTTAGAATAAACTCAAAACTTTAAAGAGGAGGGGGACACTTAGCACTTTTCAAGACTTTATAACTCAGAATCACTAACCTTTTTGTTCACTTTTCTTGCTTACTCAAGCAAGAATGAGTGGGGTATTTATAAGCCCCAAATAGCTTTTGAAGCTAAAAAAAATCTTATCTCGGGTTTTCAGGGTACTAGCGGTATCACCACCAGTACTCGGTAGTACCACCGCTTGCAAGATTGACAACTGGCGATACCACCACCCAGTTTGGCCGGCACTACCACCTGACACATGGAAGACTATGTACTGGCGGTACTACCGCAAGTTTGGGCGATACCACCGCTAGTCTGGGCGATACCATCGCTTGACATAGGTAATACCACCGCCGGGTCTTTCAAAAAAATGTACACTTCGTACGTTTTAGCTTATAGGCGGTTCCATCGCATGACCTAACTATGGGTCACTGAATGAGCATCCCAATGAGCCCAACTCAATCCTAGATCAAGCCCAATGGGCCTCTAATTGAGTTAGTAAGGTTACACTCAAAACTAACTCAATTTAATACTTAACTATGATGATTAAGACATAACCGACCAAAGACAAGAATTCTATGTTGCTCGGCATGTCATTGGTTCATCTGAACTTCGTCCGAACTTCCGACGTGTCTCGTCCGAATCTTCGATGTATCGCCCGATCCATCGACATGTTGACTCTCGCAATATCTGATCTTGGAGCAATGTCCGATTCTTTCAACCCGATGCTCGATCTCTAACTCCGACCCAACATCTGATTCTTCTGCTTCAATCGTTTTGCCTTTTCATGTTCGAAGTTAGTCCGACATCACTTTTCTTAAACTAGACTTTACAACTCATAATCACTAACCTTTTTGTTCACTTTTCTTGCTTACTCAAGCAAGAATGAGTGGAGTATTTATAGGCCCCAAATAGCTTTGAAGCAAAAAAAAAGTCTCATCTCGGATTTTCAAGGTACCAACGGGACTACTGCTAGTACTAGGCAATACCATAGCTTGCAGGACTAACAACTAGCGGTACCACCGCCTAGTCTGGGCGATACTACCACTTGACACATGGGAGACTGTGTACTGGCGATACTATCGCCAGTTTGGGCGATACCACCGCCAGTCTAGGCAGTACCACTATCGAGTCTTTCGAAAAATGTACACTTCGTATGTTCCAGCTTATAGGCGGTTCCACCACATGACCTAACTATGGGTCACCGAATGAGCCTCCCAATGGGCCCAACTCAACCCTAGATGAAGCCCAATTAGCCTCTAATTGAGTTAGTAAGGTTACACTCAAAACTAACTTAGTTTAATACCTAATTATAATGATTAAGACATAACCGACTAAAGACAAGAGTTCTATATTGCTCGGCATGTCATTGGTTCATTTGAACTTTGTCCAAACTTCCGACGCATCATTCGAATCTTCGACGTATCGCCCGATCTATCGGCATGTTGACTCCCGCAATATCCGATCTTGGTGCAATGTTTGATTCTTTCAACTTGATGCCCGATCTCTAACTCCGACCCAACATCTGATTCTTCTACTTCAATCGTTTTGCCTTTTATGATCGAAGTTAGACTGACATCACTTTTCTTAAACAACAGATTAGATCATAAATTCATCAATTGATTTCATCATCAAAATCTGAGATTCAACATAGAAAACAAAATAAGTTCCCAAAAATTCAATATTGAATTGTCGTGTGAAGATTGGTACGCGAAAATTCGTAAAATCAAAAATCGCATAACACGTGTGAGATGATTTACCTAAGGAAGATTGTATATCACCAAAATCGCATATCCAAATCTTTAGATTAAGGAGGTTAGATGTCCTCCTCTCTAGCGGTGATCCACATGACAAATGAGACGATAATCCTTTCGCAGTGTGATCTTTCCTCTCCTTTGCGCATCACAAGACTACGCCGAGATCAAGAAAGGGTCAACCCTTCTTATTGTCCACAAGCCCCAAATAGGGTTGTCGGTTGAGGAGGAGAGAAATGGAGGAGAATATGAGATGACAACAAAAAAAGTTCAACATATGCCCCTTTGGTTCCCTCCTATTTATCGAGGTTCATATCAACTTAACCCTAATGTATCATGTAATATTAGATACTAAATCTCTATCCAACTACCAAAGTCTCTTAGATTAATAGATCTCTATCTAATAATCATTATTTGCTCTTATTGGGTTTCACTCAAAGAATCCAATAATACAAGGACTAATTAGATATCTAGTAAGATAAAGGTTCAACAAATATCTTATATCCAAACCTTTACTCGACGCAACACCTATCATATGTGTGTGACCCTCTAGGCCTAATATCGAGTTCCATAAATCGCACATATCAAAACTCATTCTGACTTAATGAATTATTATCTTCATAATAATTCACTCGACTCAACAACTATGGACATAATATTAGAACCATAAAGGCACTAAGAAGGGAGGGGGGGAAGGGGGCGTGAATTAGTGCTTACGAAAAATTATGATTTGAAAACTTACGTTCGATGAAACCCGTATCGAAAATACGTTTAACTTGGAATGTGAGAAAAAATAGTGAGCAACAAAATTAGTAAATGATTGCAAGAAAACGCATAAACATAAATGCAAACCATATTTATAATGGTTCGATCGTCTCGACCTACATCCACTCCCGATTCCTCTTCTCTCAAGGCCATCGACTTTCATTATCGATCTTCTTTTCAACGGGTGAAGATTAACTATCCTTGTTACAACCCTTTCTTCTTTTCACGGGCTCAAAAAAAGAACCTTTACACCCATCTTTTACAAAAAAAAAACCTCACTCCTCCTTTAGAAAGACTTCTAAACCTTAGGAGGAAGAGACTCAACATTTTAAGAGAGATTACACACTTGAGAAACTCAAGAATTCTTTCCCTTTTCTTCTCTTTTCTTGTTATCCCAAGCAAAAATGAATAGGATATTTATAGATCCCAAATAACTTCAGAAATAGAACCAAAAATTGAAATCATCATATTTTCAAGAAACTGACGGTACCACCATTTGCACTAGGCGATACTACTGCCTACCACCCTGAGCGACGATACCACCCTAAGCACCGATCAAACACAAATCCAAAGCAAGTAAATTGTAACTCCATAAAGTTTGTGAGAAATGGACCACCATGTTAGAGAGGACATACGTATCATAATGATAAAACTATTCTTCATATAAATCCAAAAGTTTATAAGAATGACTTGTCAAAGTTCTAGTGGTTTCTGTTTTTTCTGAAGTAATAAATTACAGAATATGTATTCCAAGAAGATGAAATATCTTCTAAATGCATTTTACCCATTGTGCTGGAACTCGGGTTTCCCATGTGATGGTGCATTGACTGCATTCATGGAATAAAGATCTGCTCAATGATACACACATACAGATTTTTGTAGTTTATTGAATAAGATGACTTAAAGGAGATGAAATCTGTCACATATATTAGTAGTTGCTATAGCTTAGAATGTGTCCTGCACGGAAAAACATATTAATTTTAACAGCTATAACATATATAGAAAAAAGAAAGTTCATAAAGGAAAACAAAGAGGAGAGCAAAGTGGTTTTTGGATAAAAAGTCAACCAGTCATTACTACCCAATAAAAACAGTGAGTGGGATTCAAGACAAAACAATGTCAATGTCAAGTTATACACAACTTTGTTTGCTATCTCCACATTGAGAGAGTTATTTTTACCTAAACATGCAAAATACAAGAAAATGCCAGTCAATGGATGCACCTCGTGAAACATTTCATACAAAACTCCACATCAATCAACCATGAAAAACAAAATTCACTGAATTCAAACAAAACGCGAAATAGGAGATCTTATGGGTTATTTGTCAATTGTCACCGTAACTTCTTTGGGCTTAGATAAAGTATTATTTGCCAATATTCATTTTTTCACATTTTGACTACTAGTCATGCTTTTTCTAATAATCTTTAGAGCTATATCTATCCAATATCTACGATTAAACTTTTCATTTTTCATGAGAGCCTCGTCATTTTTTAGTTCCACCAACTTGATTAAATGATTAAAACATCTTCTAATATTGATTTTAAGGCTACTTAAAATTCCCTAATTCTGAAGTGTTTCCAGATATATTATACATACATCTGAAAGTTCCCACTAACTTCTGCAAGAACAAGTACATACAATTTGAAGATAGAAAATGGAAGACATTGTTGCTCAAACATTACACTTTAGTTTCAGCACAGTATCAACCAATAAGTGTTAAATGCTTTCTCTAGTAAAAGGTCATCCGCCATCTAGCTAAAAGTTTCGGACATGGAACCCGAGAGGAATAACAAGTCATCGTCAGCAAACAGAGGCAAAAATATTTCGGAGTTCCAACCACATCTCCAACAGTAAATGCAAAAGATACATGAAACAAATGCCAAATTCATGACTGTTTCAACACAGAGATCCGGATTCAGACTTACAATCAGTAAACTGACTAGATAAAGCAGCAAATTGCAACTAGAAAAAGATGAACAAAAATGAAAGGTCAATTACCTGCCAGTTCTCCAAGATGGCCACAACAACCTACAAAAGAACGAGTCCTAGCTCTGCTGGTTTTAAATCATTCCTGAGTCGATAGTTGTAAAGATAGTAATGGAGTTGCCCATCACCAGGCCCAAACTTCAGCTCCTTCAGGAAAGTATCATTGTGCATGACATCAAGCGCGTTGAAGACATCATAGTCCTTCTGCTTCGCCACAATAAGTGCATCGTTCATCAGGTGGAGCAGAGGAGTCTTTGCAGCCACATTATAGAAAGAATAAGCAGCCTTCAACACCGAATAATTCTGGTTATTCAGAATTGAAGAAGGAAGAGTGTAGAAGCTACAGAAGTCTGTCACTTCATGAGTCTCAGGGCTCTCGACCACATAACTGTCCACCACATTCTCCAGAGGAAGAACCCAATGCTCCACATCATTCTCATCCAAATCCGGTGCAACTACGAACAGGCTCAAATGCTCTCTTAGCAACCGGGTGACTGCCGGAACATCACGAAGCTCCATTTTCCTAAACCCAGGGGTCGCAGTTGCTTCTGGAAGCTTGTAGAGCCTGATCGTTCGGCTCATAGTCATCCGAGCTCCGAGCCGGGAGAACCCGACGTCAATCAGCTTCTTGGGATTCAGAGAACGATGCCAGTAACGGCAGGTCGTGACGGGAGTCGGCAGGATGACTCCGGCCGTGTAGGCCGCCTGCCATATGTTCTCCAAATGAACCCGCCTGGTGACCTCCTTGATCATCACGGGGGCGAGCCGCTTCGACCGCAGTTTCTTGTGGACGCACAGGAAGTTGACCTCGGCCATCCGGATGATGTCCTCCCTCACCCGGATCCTCCCGGGCACGCCGGTAATGAAGGCAACCAGCTTCTTTGTGGCCTTCACCCGAACGCCAATGTGCCATGCCTTGAAGTAACCCGGCGGGCGAAGCGCCCACTGGAGGAACTCCTTGGAGTAGTTGAAGCGGAACATGTTCTCATCATCCTCGACGTAGTTGTTGGTGAGAAGATTGTATACCTCGGCGCAGGTCTGTTCATCGTCCATGTCGCAGGTGGTCCACTCGTAGAGGGCGGGGAGGTTGTACGGCTCCGGCCTGACGGCGGACAGGGCGGTCGGCGGCTCGATGGGGCCCTCTGGGAGTCCGCCGCGGCCGGCGTCCTTGAATTGGCCCACCGGTTGGGTCTCCCAGAAACGGTGCCGCTTCCCGACGGAGAGCGCCTCTTGGATCCTACGAGCGAGGGACTGGATCTCCCCATCGCCCTCTACGGAAACAGCCGCATCCGCCGCCGCTAGAGAGGCATCGGAAGCTGGCTGCGCAACTGGGTTAGGGTCTTGTTCCACTTCGTGGGAGGATTCGTCGTCGCCGACCACCATGGCGGTAATTTGAGGTGAATCCGATCAAAAAATAAAAGCAGAAAAAAGTCGAGAAATGAATTGGCAAGAGGGGAATCGACAAGAAGGGACGGATTACCTTCGTGGATCAACAGATCTACAAAGAATGGGCGAAACGTAGCCTTGTGTGTGAGGAGTAATATCGATCGATTAGGGTTTGGAGAGAAGACAACGAAGGAATCGGGGCGAGGAAGAAAGCCGAGGGAAGCGAGTACTTTAACCATCTTTATTTTGATTGGGATCGGAACGGGCAAAAAAGCGGAAATCATAACAGTTTCGTTACACATCCGTTATGTTGTATATATCGCAGATTAATTTTGTCTTAATTTTGTTTATATCGCAGATTAATTTTGTATATATCGCAGATTTATTAAAAATTAAAAAATCATGTGATCATCCTTAATTACAAGTTCATGAACACGATTAATAAAGCTAAAAATCTCCTATTTGTATAATTTTAATATTCTTTTAGTCAATAAAAATATCTCTTACCTAATCTTTTTTTCCTCACAAAAGTGATTTTTTTTTATCTTACCAATTATTGTTGCTTGGATATCGTCGACCGAGACAACACCAAGAGTTGTCTGAAGGGTGAAGTTGTTCGTGTGGCCCACATGATAGTCTAGTGAGGTGATCGTTGTAAAACTAAGGTATCCGAAATGGCTCCAAGATGATCTACGAAGGGTCTTCAAGTGTCCGAGGTGTGTTTTAATATTAGGTAAGGTAGGTTTTGGTCTCTTAGGAATCCTTATAAAAGGTTAACGTTGAGGGTAATTTCTTGACCCAATTCCTCCGACGCTCAAGTTACCAGGCTTGTTTTATTTAGTGTATACCTTAAAAATCATAGTTAGCACATGATTAGGGTTAGGTTTGAGAAGTAATCTCATTAACCCTGTTAAGGGCCAATTAGACCCGTAATTGGACTAGTTTGAGTTGGATTCAAGGCCCAAACAGGTTGCTGAACCTTGTCAGGTGGTGGCACTACCCAAGTGGGCGGTAGAACCACTTGAGGCTCAGCCTCCCAAGTGGTCTAGGCGATAGTACCGTCAACAGTTAATGCTGCCAAGCGATGGTACCGCCAAAGCTTAGTCTCCGAAGCTCTATCAAGCAGTAGTATCGTCAGACTAGGCAGTGGTACCACCCAGTGTCAGTACTGCAGGCGGTGGTACCACCCAACATAGGCAATAGTACCGCCCAACACAAGTAGTAGTACCGCCAGTACCCCGAAAACCTAGGATGAGACACTTTCTAGCTTCAATTTTGAAGCTATTGGGGCCTATAAATATCGCTCCCTTTTATGCATGAAAGGGCAAAAAAGTGCAATCAAAGTGTGAAAAAAATCTTTTAAGTGTTGGGGTGTAAAAGTGTTATAAAAGTGCAAAGAGTCCTCCTCTCTCTCTTTAGTTTTGCAATCATTCAAGAAGATGTATAAGGCTTGTAAGGGTTATCTCATAAACTCGTGAAAAGGAGAAAGTACTGTAAAGAGGTAGTTGGTCTTTGTCTATTGAAGGAAGATCATTAGTGGACGTCGATGACCTCAACGGAGGAGGAATCAGAAGTGGATGTAGGTCGGACGACCGAACCACTATAAAATTGGCTTGCTTTTGGTGCGTACTTTACTTTTGCTACATTACTTCATTGCAGATTGTCCAATCTCCTTTTCTCTACTCACTTACAAGTTTATTCAAGTTAAATATATTCTCAAAATAATTTTTTATAGAACTAAGAGTTTCATGAAGTTTTTCAAAATTATTTAAATTGATCATTTTTATCCACTGCACTAATTCACCCCCATTCCCCTCTCCTCCCCCTCTTAGTGCCATTCTTGATCTTGATAATTGGTATCAAAGCTAGGTCACTCTTATTTTGGTTTGAAATATTGAATCTTGGATTTTGATGATGAAGTCAATTGTAAATTGTTTGATCTAATCTATATGTTGAGAAAAGTGTGTAGGATTAACTACGATAGTAGTAAGACATAAAGCAGGTATTGTGCTGGAGTCAAGATCGAGATCTCATTGAGATTTCAAGAGTTCGTTGGAAGTTCGGACATTCGTCGGAAGTTCTGTCGGAACCAACCGAGAAATCTAGGAGCTTGCTAAAGAAGTCCATCTGAACTCGCTAAAAAGATCATCGTAAAGTCCAGGAGCTTGCCGGGAGTCTGCCAGAGCATTACCGAGAGTTAGTTGGATGTTCATCAAAAGTATGTCGGAAGCTCGCCGGAAGAGTAATTGACGCACCGGAACAAGAAGTACTATGATTATGTCTTACTTATCGTAGTTAGAGCATAAATTAAGTTAAGATTGAGAGGTAATCCCACTAACTTAATTAGGGGCAAATTGGGCCCTTAACAAGGTTGAATTTGTTAGGATCGAGAGCACTAAGAGGGGGGGGGGGGGGGGGGGGGGTGAATTAGTGCAGCGGAAATCTTTCAGCGATTAAAAATGAAAGCTGCGTTCGTTCGATAAAAACAATTTCGATGTAAAAGCCGATTTTACGATTACTTAAGATTAAGCGCAGTTTTACTTCTAAACGCAGTTTACGTCTAAACACAATTTACGTTTAAATGCAGTTTGCGTCTAAATGCAGTTTTACGTCTAAACGCAGATTTACGTCTAAACGCAGATTTACGTCTAAACGCAGATTTATGTCTAAACTCAGTTTACGTCTAAAACACAGTTTTACGTTTAAACGTAGTTTGCGTCTAAACGCAGTTTTACGTCTAAACGCAGATTTATGTCTAAACGCAGATTTACGTCTAAACGCAGATTTACGTCTAAACTCAGTTTACGTCTAAAAACGTCTAAACACAGTTTGGGCAGTTTTACGTCTAAACGCAATTTTACGTCTAGACGCAGTTTCAAAGGGATCTGAACTTAGAAACTCGTTCGTAAAAGCGCAGAAGACAGTTTTGCAGAATCAAGGCGTAAACATAAACTGCAATGTAAATATCGTACGAAAACACTGGTTTACGTCTGAAAGCAGATTCGGACAGATCAGCACTTAGAAACTTGTTCGTGAAGGCGCAGAAGACAGTTTTGCAGAATCAAAACGTAAACGTAAACTGTAATGTACGAAAACACCGATTTACGTCTGAATGCAGATTCGGAAAGAACAGCACTTAGAACTTGTTCGTAAAAGCGCAGAGAGCAGTAGTTATGAAGGAGGTTTGCAGTAATGATAAAGTGCTCAAAATAAACGCAAACCAGAGATTTAGAGTGGTTCGGTCAGTCTTGACCTACTCCACTTTTGGCTTCCTCCACCGACGAGGTCACCGACGTCAACTAGAGGCCTTCCTTCAATAGGCGAAGGCCAACTGCCCTTTTACAGTTTCTCTCCTTTTGACAGGCTCAGGAGACAACCTTTACAGACCTTTCTCTCCTCACTTTACAACTCAAAACTTGAAGAATAGAAGGAGGAGACTTAAAGGCTTTACAACACTTTTGAGCTCTTAGAATCACAGAAAAGATCAAGATTTCGGTGTAGGTCTGTATCTTTTCAGTGCCGAATGGGTGGGGTATTTATAGGCCCCAACCCAATTCAAATTTGGAGCTCAAAACGATCAAATCCCGGAATTCCGGGATCAGGCGGTTGCACCTCTTGACTGGAGAGGTTGCACCGCCTGGCAGAGCTCGAAGACTGAGCCCAGGCGGTTGCACCTCTCTGTCAGGGGCGGTTGCAACGCCTGAGTCTGGCTCGGAGACTGAGCCCCAGGTGGTGCCACCTCTTGACCGAGGCGGTTGCACCTCTCTGCCAGAGCTCGAAGACCGAGCTCAGGCGGTGCCACCTCTCTGTCAAGGAGGTTGCACCGCCCAGTCTTGCTCGAAGACTGAGCTCAGGCGGTGCCACCTCCTGGCTGGGGAGGTTGCACTGCCCAGTCTCGCTGGGAGGCTTAGCCCAGGCGGTGCCACCTCCTGGCCTAGGCGGTTGCACCTCCTGGTGCAATCAGGGTCCGAATGGTTAGCTCCATTCGGCCCAATTTCAGTCTTTCAGGGGCCCAATTGCCCCAAGATTAAGCTAATGGGATCACCTCCCATTTTCCAACTTAATCAACGTGCTAACTACGATTAGATCTAAGACAATTTCTGCAGCTTTGCTTCGGTGCGTCAATCGCTTCTTCCGGCGAGTTTCCGGCGAACTTCCGTCGATCATCCGATGAACCCTCGGTGATGCTCCTGCGGACTTCCGGCAAACTCCTGGACTTTGCGACGATCCACTTGGCGAGTTCCGATGAGCTTCGCTTGGCAAGCTTCTGGACTTCTCGGATCTGTTCTCGCAGAACCTCCGACGACCGTCCGAACTTCCGTCGAGCTCTCGAACTCCCAACGTGATCATTGTCATGACTCCCACGCAACTCCTGCTGCTTGTCTAACTTTCATCGTAGTTAATCCTACACACTCAAAACAAAAACTTCGATCGAGACAATTAATCCTAAGCGATTAACCAAGTTGTCCGACATGTCATTGGTCCCTCGATGCTTCGTCCGATTCTTCGGCGCATCGTCCTTTCCTGCGGCCTATTGCCCAATCGGCTAGTTGGCTCCGCAACTCCGATATCCTTGGCACAATACCCGCTCTTCTTGGCCCGATGCCCGAGTCCACGGCCCGAAGCCTTCTGTCGATACGTCGACCGATCCACTGGCCCGACGTCCAATCTTCTGACATGTTCCTCCGGCACAACATGATTTTCCTGCTTTAATTGTCTCAACCTGATCGAAGCATCCTGCGTCACTCAAAACGCAGATTAAATCATAAACATATATCAAGTAGTTTCATCATCAAAATACGAGATTCAATAATCTCCCCCTTTTTGATGATGACAACCACTTGATGACGGAGTTAAACTTAACTCCCAGAGTTTAAACAAACTCCCCCTATCAATATGCCATATTGATAGAACCTTGAATTCAAACTGAATTCAAGTCATTGCAATATTCATCATGAATACTTGCAACACGTCAACATGAACATATGCATAAACTTATGCATCACATGTCATGTCATCAACATACTTTCATCAACATACTTCTCCCCCTTTGTCATCAACAAAAAGGAGAAGTATCACAATCAAGTGTTTGTGATATTGGTTCAACTCATTGCATGAAAAACATAATATCAAGTTTTATCATCATGCAATTTTGCTAGAAAATATAGCAAGTGTTGAATCATGCTTAGAATATTCAAGCTATCAAGTTTTAGATATGCAAGTTTTATAGCATACAAGATAGCACTTGGTATGAAAATTAGAGATATTCAAGATAGCAAGTTCTACATCATGCAAGCTAGCAAATTAGAGATGTTCAAGAAGGCAACAAAAAGCTAGCAAATTTTGTCCACTTTGCTAGATGCGTAAGTTAGCATGTTTTGCTTCTTGAGATAGGCAAGATAGCACCTTTGTTCTTTTTGTTTCTTAAGATGTTCAAGATAGCAATTTCTTCTCTTTTGAGAAGTGAAAATTTGCTTTCTTCTTGAATTGTGCATGCAAGTTATCTCCTCCTTAGTCATTGTCAAAAAGAAGGGAAAACCCTTTCTGTCAATTTCTAAATCATGACAAAGGTGAGTAATCATTTTTATTTAAAAATTCCATAATTGAGATAAACCTTGAATTCAAATCAAGGCAATTTTAATCAAGGTTCATATCATATGCAATACATTACGTAGAAAGCATAAGTATTGCATGCATCATTTTAGCAACAAATCGTAGCATTTCATCACATGGCAAGATATCATCAAGTAGAATTACGATGCAAGTTCTTGATATCTTAACATGATGAAAATTCAAATATGGCACTTATAGTATCAATTCATATATTTCTCCCCCTTTATCATCAACAAAAGGAGAAGTAGCTCTAGCTATTTTAAAATATATGCAAGTTTTTATAACATGAAGCTATATTTTCATCACGACATATAAGCACAAAAGCATAGCAAGATTCTTAGGTTCAATCATGGCAATTCAACACTTGCTTCATGTGCAAGATTGCAATTGCTTTTCTTTGCATATTCTAACTCGCAAAAGCTTTCTCCCCTTTGTTTTTGTCGAAAAGAAGGGAGAAATTAATGGCCAAAATTTTTTAATTATTATACAGGCCATATTACAAAATCTTGTCATGATATCAAGAAAGTTCAAGAAGGATATGATCCTTTCAACAAATCCTTTTAATAGGGCAAAGGAATTATATAACCAAGAATCATGATTAAAATATTTCAATATCATAGATCAAGTCATGATTCGTGATTCATCATAAAGCAAATTAATTTTCAGTCATCACATAAGGCATTTAAAGAATTTTTGAAACATAGAAGAATGATTAATTTAAGCATGTAATGTTTCAATCAAAATCAAGTCATGAATACCAATACTTTCATATTGTGAGTATCAATTCATGAATACCAAAAGATATTATTTGTGATTTCAATTTTGCAAGATCATGATTATGATTTAGACATAACTTATTCAAATCAAATCGTCAACTTGAAACTCATAATCAAGTCATTAAAATTAATTTCGAAATTCACAAAATATCATGAAATCAAAAGACAAGTTGCATTTCATTTGAAGAACTCCTTTTTGATAAATGTAGGGAGCATAATGAACGATCTTGATTTATAAAGAGCTTCATGTTATAATTATCAAGATCATGATTTTAATAATTATTCTCTTTAGCAAGGAATCACAAAAGCACTTTATTTTTGCATAAGAAATCTCATTGTATTATGATTTATAAATTCTTTTTCTGCATATGAATCATAGGAGATATGTATGTGAAACAAATCTTTGCAAGCAAAGACACTATCATTCATATTTCAAGATGGAATTTATAAGCAGGAATCATTTCATCAAATCCATTTTAGAAAAATATTTTTCAAAAGTGTATGAGAAAATCCGATTGTTAGGATACCAATTGTTAAGTGAATCTGAAAATAAAATTAGTACTTTCATGCATTCGGATAAGATTTTGCTATAGATTTTCAAGTTCAATTATGAAGATAAAACATGCTCATGATCATAAAAATTTATGTATCCAAAACATATAATTTCCAACATGTTATAGTGTAAAAATCATCATGGCAATTAAGTGTTTTGAACATTGAATTAAGAATGTCCGAAAAATAATCTTAACACGTTCATGCATTCGAGCACATTTTTGCCATAGTTTTTCAAATATACTCATGAGAATAACACATGCTTATCATCGGCTTAAAATCTCATGCATAAAATTGTTAATCAAAATATTTAATTTCATCATTATGCATTTCTTCAAATCAAACATGATCTTTAATCAAAATCGAGAAATAACAATGGAAATCAATGTAATACACATTATTACTTCTTAACCATGATTTCATATTTTCAATCAAGATCATTTTATTTGTTTATCATAAAATATGTAATATTATCATTTTCGAAATTACTTAGTATGATCATAATAATTTTTTTTTTAACATGTAATTTTTAAGAAAATTAATTCTAAACTAAAAGAGAAAAATACATCATGAAAGCATCAAGTAATTTCAAAATAAATTAGGGGGATTTCGATTACCTCATCATTGTAGGCTGTTAAGGCGTAGTTTGTCGCCTTGCTTTTGTTGATTTTCTCTTCTTCGGAGGAGCTCAATTCATCCCAATTTTTGTTCTTCTTCTTGCGTTTAAAGCAAGTAGTTCGATTCTTTTTGCTTTTTAATTTTCGTTTCATTTGTAGTTTAAGTTCACCATCACTTGAGCTTATGCTCGAGTGGTCTTCAAATGTTCTATGTCCCAAATCCTTCCTGTTCTTTGGAAGGTGGTTCTCAAGTTCTTCACGTGCATTGCACGTCATTTCATATGTGATTAATGAACTAATTAGTTCTTCAAGTGGAAATTGGTTCAAGTTTTTCGATTCTTGAATAGCAGTAACTTTTGAATCCCAAGTTTTAGAAAGTGAGCGCAAAACTTTGTTAACGAGTTCAAAGTCCGAAAAGCTTTTACCAAGTGATTTTAAACCATTGACGACATCCGTAAAACGGGTGTACATGTCAACAACGGTTTCGCTTGGTTTCATATGAAAAAGCTCAAAATCATGCAGTAAAATATTAACTTTCGAGTATTTAACTCTACTAGTTCCCTCGTGCGTGATTTCAAGAGTGCGCCAAATATCGAAAGCCGTTTAGCACAAAGAAACCCGATTGAACTCATTTTTGTCCAAAGCACAAAATAAGGCATTCATAGCCTTTGCGTTTAAAGAAAAATACTTCTTCTCTAAATCCGACCATTCGTTCATCGGTTTAGAGGGAAGTTGAAAACCGTTTTCAACGATAATCCATAAATCCAGATTTAGAGAAATCAAGAAAACTCTCATTCGAGTTTTCCAATAAGTGTAGTCCAATCCGTTAAAGAATGGTGGACGAAAGACCGAAAAGCCCTCTTGAAGAGCCATTTCTCTCGGGTGTAAATCCGAAATGAGAAATACCCCGATCTGATACCAATTGTTAGGATCGAGAGCACTAAGAGGGGGGGGGGGTGAATTAGTGCAGCGGAAATCTTTCAGCGATTAAAAATGAAAGCTGCGTTCGTTCGATAAAAACGATTTCGATGTAAAAGCCGATTTTACGATTACTTAAGATTAAGCGCAGTTTTACTTCTAAACGCAGTTTACGTCTAAACACAATTTACGTTTAAATGCAATTTGCGTCTAAACGCAGTTTTACGTCTAAACGCAGATTTACGTCTAAACGCAGATTTACGTCTAAACTCAGTTTACGTCTAAAACGTAGTTTTACGTTTAAAAGTAGTTTACGTCTAAACGCAGTTTTACGTCTAAACGCAGATTTACGTCTAAACGCAGATTTACGTCTAAACACAGATTTACGTCTAAACTCAGTTTACGTCTAAAAACGTCTAAACACAGTTTGGGCAGTTTTACGTCTAAACGCAATTTTACGTCTAGACGCAGTTTCAAAGGGATCTGAACTTAGAAACTCGTTCGTAAAAGCGCAGAAGACAGTTTTGCAGAATCAAGGCGTAAACATAAACTGCAATGTAAATATTATACGAAAACACTGGTTTACGTCTGAAAGCAGATTCGGACAGATCAGCACTTAGAAACTTGTTCGTGAAGGCGCAGAAGACAGTTTTGCAGAATCAAAACGTAAACGTAAACTGTAATGTACGAAAACACCGATTTACGTCTGAATGCAGATTCGGAAAGAACAGCACTTAGAACTTGTTCGTAAAAGCGCAGAGAGCAGTAGTTATGAAGGAGGTTTGCAGTAATGATAAAGTGCTCAAAATAAACGCAAACCAGAGATTTAGAGTGGTTCGGTCAGTCTTGACCTACTCCACTTTTGGCTTCCTCCACCGACGAGGTCACCGACGTCAACTAGAGGCCTTCCTTCAATAGGCGAAGGCCAACTGCCCTTTTACAGTTTCTCTCCTTTTGACAGGCTCAGGAGACAACCTTTACAGACCTTTCTCTCCTCACTTTACAACTCAAAACTTGAAGAATAGAAGGAGGAGACTTAAAGGCTTTACAACACTTTTGAGCTCTTAGAATCACAGAAAAGATCAAGATTTCGGTGTAGGTCTGTATCTTTTCAGTGCCGAATGGGTGGGGTATTTATAGGCCCCAACCCAATTCAAATTTGGAGCTCAAAACGATCAAATCCCGGAATTCCGGGATCAGGCGGTTGCACCTCTTGACTGGAGAGGTTGCACCGCCTGGCAGAGCTCGAAGACTGAGCCCAGGCGGTTGCACCTCTCTGTCAGGGGCGGTTGCAACGCCTGAGTCTGGCTCGGAGACTGAGCCCCAGGTGGTGCCACCTCTTGACCGAGGCGGTTGCACCTCTCTGCCAGAGCTCGAAGACCGAGCTCAGGCGGTGCCACCTCTCTGTCAAGGAGGTTGCACCGCCCAGTCTTGCTCGAAGACTGAGCTCAGGCGGTGCCACCTCCTGGCTGGGGAGGTTGCACTGCCCAGTCTCGCTGGGAGGCTTAGCCCAGGCGGTGCCACCTCCTGGCCTAGGCGGTTGCACCTCCTGGTGCAATCAGGGTCCGAATGGTTAGCTCCATTCGGCCCAATTTCAGTCTTTCAGGGGCCCAATTGCCCCAAGATTAAGCTAATGGGATCACCTCCCATTTTCCAACTTAATCAACGTGCTAACTACGATTAGATCTAAGACAATTTCTGCAGCTTTGCTTCGGTGCGTCAATCGCTTCTTCCGGCGAGTTTCCGGCGAACTTCCGTCGATCATCCGATGAACCCTCGGTGATGCTCCTGCGGACTTCCGGCAAA